>NW_017671986.1:0-168249 GCF_001879085.1 Nicotiana attenuata
ATAGAGATGATACACCGATCGTCACTAATTTGTTTATGCTATTAGTGACAAAAACTAAGGTTGCAAAAAATATAAAACTTTTAGTGAGGAAACTATTTCGTAGCGTAAATATAACTAATTTTAAGACGAACAATTATTTGTCACCAATTGTCTACAACATTAGTGACGAAACTAATTTATCACCAATAATATTAATTTTGTGGCTAATATTAATTAATATTTGGCGCCAATTCATTTTTTTGTGGAAAACTTTAGTAGACAAATTTTGCTATACAATTTATGTTTTGTCACTAAAAGTATGTGCCTCATGTATTTAAGTACGAAATATAATTTTAGTCACAAAAAATGGATAATTAGTGACAAATTTTCTATTGTAGCTAATATTTTCGTGGTTGAAAATCACATTTGTTGTAGTGGCTTCTTAGTTGAAACACTATATATTTAAGTGTTAGGGTTAGAAAGTAATAAAATATTATTTTAGTGATACAGTAATATAGAAACTATAATACAGTAGTTTAATCGTATTTTTTTAGTATACTATGCGTATATTTTAGTTTATTTCGTTTAATTGGTGTAGTATATGTATATGAGTATAAATTGCTTTATGAAAAGTAGTGTAGCATACATGTGTAAATGTGAAAGAATCATGGGGAAGGTAAGACAATTAAACTAATGAGAGAGAATTGGAGGGAAAAAATTAAATTAAAAAACAAATCTGCTAAAGGGTATATTTGGAAAACAAAAATGCTTAAATATCCATTATGCCCTCAAAAGCCGTGCGAAGTTACCATAATTCCCCCATTCTGGACATTTGGGTCATTCTTAGTTTGGCCAAATATATTTTCCGTTCTTTTAAATCTTATCAACATAGTTAATTAGTTATCACTCCAATCCAGCCAAACTAGAGTCTTTAAAATAAAACTTGGCATATATATGAAAGTTTGTTTCGTTGGCTAGATATTTGTATGTTTGACTAATCT
The DNA here is from genome assembly GCF_001879085.1 of Nicotiana attenuata. Taxonomy (NCBI): domain Eukaryota; kingdom Viridiplantae; phylum Streptophyta; class Magnoliopsida; order Solanales; family Solanaceae; genus Nicotiana; species Nicotiana attenuata. The sequence goes on from NW_017671986.1 coordinate 981, forward strand.
TTATCTCCATTACAGGTCAAGCTTCTCATTATATATCACTGTCGGGCTTCGATTATTGGCTTGTCACAATTTACAAAAGTTTCCCCTACGGTAAATACCTCTCCTAAATGCTAAATCTTATCTTACCTTAATGATCACTATCATAATAAACTTTTCAAAAGCGGTCCTTGAAAGTTCTTTTGGTTCTTTTTGAGTGCCTAAATGCTCTTGGCAAACTGACCTAATTTTTTGGGATTACATTAAGTAATTCTTTTTAAAGAGGAGGTTATCTTTTAGGAGCTTTCTTTCTTTTTCCTTTGAATCATATATGTTTTTGTGTATATCATATAGACACACGATTTGTAGTTATGCACAAAAGTAAGGCTAGGTTTATTTTTATTATTATTAAAATATTTTAATCTAAATACACATCCAAGTAATAAAATATTGTCTCATAATTTAAACAATAAATAATAAGATTATTAGTGTTTCATTATCTGAATGTGTATAATTTATCTTTATCTAAAAATATGAGCCGACTCCATGGCGAAGCAAGTAAGGCACTTGCTTTAGGCTCCCAAATTTAGCGGGGCCTCATTCTTTAGCAATAATAGATTTATAAGTTTTTAAAAAAAAAAAAATATTGAGTACTTTTGTAGAGAAGTAAATTTTTTCATATAAAAGGTTCGGATGCTTAACGGATTTGGTTTGAGACTTAGGCATTGCTGAAGATTTGCTGCACCTGATATAATCGCACCTGCGGATGTGGGACCGCAGATGCGGAATTTGAAGGAGAACAATTGGGTAACGAATTCTAACTCTAATTTGATCCTAATACATTAATCTATTATTGTTTTCCTCATCTAATTAAGGAAATTGAGGGTGAAAGTTTGGAAATGGAGAAAAAAGTTCCCCAATCGAAAATCTGAGGTTTGAATGGGAATTTGACGTCGGATTGGGATGATTTGTGTACTAGTGAACTCGTGAGTGAATGGGTGTTTGTAATTTGTGATTTTTACCCGATTCCCAGACATGGGCCCGGGGAGGATTTTTGGGCGTTTTTATATTTTCTAGCCTTAGCTTTGAATTCATTAGCTAAATCAGTTGCTTGTAGCTTTATTTACGTTATGTAATTGATTTGATTAGATATTTGCCATTCGGAGTTGGATGCTCGTGGCAAGAGCGTGATTTCGGATTTGATTTGAGCTTGGTTCAAGGTAAGTGGCTTGCCTAACCTTGTGTGGGGGGACTTCCCTTAGGATTTTGGTATTGTTGTTATACGAATGCGGTGTACGTGAGGTGACGAGTGCGTACACATGCTAATTGTTGAAAACCCCTGTTTCCATTAAGTAAATATCTATGTTTTTCTTTAATTGAACAATACTAGTATATGTAGCCTCCTGTCTAGCTTAGGAAAGCATACTTATGTGCCTTAACTACCTTATCTGCTTTAACTGCTTACCTTGATCCTGTGTAGCATGTTTAGAGTAAGAATTGCCTGTCTTCTTTGCTACGAACTTAATTAGAACTATAGATTTTTCCTAGCTAGAACTGTTGTGTATATTGAATGAGTTGTGTATTTATTTTTGGACTATAGAATAGTATTCCGGGAGATCCCCTGTATGTTTATGTTTGGGACTACGGGACGGTATCCCGGTAGATCCCCCTGTACTGGATATTTACTTTGGGACTACGGAACGGTATTCCGGGAGATCCCCCTGCACATTTATGATTTGGACTACGGGACGGTATCCCGGGAGATGCTCTGTACATTTATGTTTGGGACTACGGGACGGTATTCCGGGAGATTCCCTGTTGCTATCTCTGTGTACTGAGTTATTTCTTCCTGTGATTGCATTTTTCATTGACTGTTAGCCTTCTTAACTCTATTGCGATATTTCATACTATTTTGTCTTATTATTTGTATAAACCAGTAGGGGCCCTGACTTGATCTCGTCACTACTCGACCGAGGTTAGTCTTGGCACTTACTGGGTACCGCTGTGGTGTACTCATGCCCTTTCCTGCACATGTTTTTCGTGTGCAGATCCAGGTACTTCTTCTCAGCCATACTTCCAGTGATGCGAGGCGATCTTAGAGACTTCGAGGTATATTTTCCGCGTCCGCAGACCTAGAAGTCTCTCTCTATTCCTCCTTCAGTTATAGACTTCTTGTATTTTGTTCGTTGATAGATTTCTAGAGTTAGAAACACTATGTACTTATGTAGCTAGTGATTCATGAGATTTCGGGTTTTGGGAGTGCTTATATTCATTAGAGAGTGTTTTGTTGTATATGCCGAGCGGTATTTTAAACTTCTTTATTATATTTACCTGTTAAACTGTTGGTTGTTGTATCTTTGTTTCTTTCCGTAAATTGTTAGGCTTACCTAGTCATAGATACTAGGTGCCGTCACGACAGTTCATGGAGGGAGAACTTGGGTCGTGACAAGTTGGTATCAGAGCTCTAGGTTCATAGGATTCATGAATCACAAGTCGGTTTATTAGAGTCACACGGATCGATACGGAGACATCTGTACTTATCTTCGACAGGCTATGGAACTGTTAGGAAAATTCCACTTCATTTGATTCCTTGTCGTGCGAGATTATTGACTTCGAAATTCTAAACTTCTGTCTTTTATTCTCTCACAAATGGTGAGGACACGTGTTACCGGAGATGACCAGGCACCCGCGCCCCCTTCTAGAGCCGCTAGAGGCCAGGTCTGGGGTAGAGGCCGAGGACGCGCACGTGGTGCAGCCAGAGCACCCGCGCGAGCTGCTACAGAGGAGCCACCAACAGTTCCAGCTGCAGCCTAGGCGCCTGATACGCCTACTACTACTACTACTCCAGCTCTCCAGGAGACCCTTGCACAGTTCGTGAGCATGTACAACACTTTAGCTCAGGCAGGGTTGATTTCCCTTGCTGCAGCCACATCTCAGGCAGGGGAGGAGCACAGACTCCCGCCGCCCGCACTCTAGAGCAGCGGGTTCATGTTGATCAGATCTCGGAAGATATACCGGTATCGCCTGCAGCCCCAGCTCAGCCTGAGGGTAGGGAAACAGTTTCGGAGGAGGAGGAGCGGAGGCTTGAGAGGTACAAGAAGTACACGCCTCCTATATACAGTGGTCTAGCCGTATCCTCCGCACTTTGGGTATAGCAGAGTCGAGTGGGGTTTCTTTCACTGCCTTCCAACTTTGAGGGGCAGCCTATCAGTGGTGGCATACTTTTGAGTTGGACAGTCCGGCTGAGGTAGCTTCCCTTATATGGACCCAGTTTTCGGATATGTTTTTGAGGGAGTATGTCCCTTAGAGCCTCAAGGACGCATGGCGCACGGAGTTTGAGCAATTGGCCAGGGCACTATGACTATTTTTGAGTATGCTGTCCGTTTTAGTGACTTGGCTAGACATGCACCGGCCTTGGTTTCTATAGTTCGTGAGAGAGTTCGCCGGTTTATTGAGGGGCTCATTCCCAGTATAAGGTCTATCATGGCCCGGGAGTTAGAGATGGATATCGCCTATCAGCAGGTGGTGAGTATTTCTAGGAGAGTAGAGGGTGTGCTTGCTCGGGATAGGGAGGAGAGAGAGGCCAAGAGGTCTCAAGAGTCGGGCCATTATTCTAGTGTCCGCGCCCTAGCTGCAGTTCGTCATGGCAGGGGTTATGTGAGTCGCCCCGTTCATTCAGCTCTTCCATCAGCCAGTGGTATTCCAGCTCTTCTTAGGCCTCAGGAGCCTTATTATGCACCTCCAGTATCTAGTGCGCCTCCCGCACGGGGTGCTTTCGGTGGTCAGTCCACCAGACCTGGCCCGAGCCAGTCACACCCGCCACGTCCTTCCAGAGCTTGTTTTGAGTGTGGAAACACACGCCATATGGTGAGGGATTGCCCTAGACTTAGGAGGGGTGCACCTCCACAGACTTCTCAGCCACAGCGTGCTCCACAGGGTTCCCAGGCAATGATTATGGCACCAGTTTCTACCCCACCTACTCAACTAGCTAGAGGTGGAGGTCAGGGAGGTAGAGGTCGGCCTAAAGGAGGAGGCCATGCCATATACTATGCCTTTCTTGCCAATACTGAGGTTGTTGCCTCTGATTCTGTCATCACAGGTATTGTTCCGGTCTGTGATAGAGATGCATCGGTTCTATTCGATCCAAGCTCCAGTTATTCCTATGTGTCCTCTTATTTTTCCCCGCATTTGGGCGTATCTCGGGATTCTTTGAGTTCCCCTGTTTATGTTTCTACTCATGTGGGAGATTCTCTTGTTGTGGACCGTGTTTATCATTGCTCTTAGTGGTTTTGTGACTAGAGCCGATTTATTATTTCTCAGCATGGTAGATTTTTATGTTATCTTGGGCATGGACTGGTTGTCGCCCCATCATGCTATTCTTGATTGTCACGCCAAGACCGTGACGCTGGCTATGCCAGGTGTACCGCGATTAGAGTGGAAGGGTACTTTAGATTACACTCCCAGTAGAGTTATTTCATTTCTAAAAGCTCAGCGAATGATTGAGAAGGGGTGTGACGCGTATCTAGCTTATGTGAGAGATGTCAGTATTGATACCCCTACAGTTGATCAGTCTTGGTGTCACGACCCAAAATCCACTAAGGGTAGCGATGGCGCCGGACACTGCTGTCAGGCAAGCCAACCAAATTACTTGATGAAGTTCTCATTTTTAACAATCTTGAAAACTAAGATTTTCCTTCAATTTTTTATAAATAAAAAGATAACTACTTCAATTCAGATTAAATAATAAGCAATTAATACAAAATATTTCAAAACCATCCCAGAACCCGGTGTTATAAGTGCATGAGCATTTACTAAGAAGGAAATAAAAATACAACAACTGTCCGGAATACAATATTGGACAGAAAATAATTACAGAAAACTGAAGGAGACTCTGCTGGCTGCGGGTCGCCGCGAGAAGTGCAACTCACCTAAGTCTCCGTATCAACCATGCTGCTACACCCAGTAGGCCTCTAGAGATGCATGTGCATGTGCAACAAAAATGCACAGAAGTATAGTATGAGTACGAAAACAACGTGTACCCAATGAGTATCCCGTCTAATCTCGAAGAAGTAGAGACGAGATGGTCGACTTTGACACTTACTAGAGGTCCAATAATAACATATTATTAATACGAATAATCATGGAATAACAGTTCTTTCCCACGTATTATCATGGATATTCACCAATATTTCAAGCAGATATGAAACTCAGTCCTCAGAGAAATTGCTAAGCAAAACATGCGCAAGTAACACCGTGGGTCGTACGGCTCGATCCAACATAAAAATAAATCGTGCACTGCCGAGGGTCGAACGGCTCGAACCATAGATGCATCTATTACCCCGCTCGCGCATCATGCCTGTGATGCGGTCAACATAAATAAAGCAATACCCTGCTCGTGAATCATACATGCGACGCAGGTACACATAGAAATACATGCTCAAACAGCCAATTAAGAATTTATCGGGAAATGTTTATTCCAATAAAAGCCAATTTCCTTTAATGATTTAAGAAAAATGAAGTTTAGTCCTTCTTGGAATTCATTTACTGATTCAATGGGATTTAAGCAATTCAAGCTATCAATAAGTTTACAGATAATCCACGTACAACATGCTTTTTGGTCCTCGACTACCCGGACAATAGCATAATAGCAGCTACGCACGGACTCTCGTCACCTCGTGCATACGTAGCCCCCACAAATAGGAGCACATAACCAATTAACTCACATATGGAGACAATTCTCTCTTACAAGGCTAGAAAGAAGACTCACCTCTCTCCGAAGTTCCATAAGCGGCATTCCACGCCCTTTCGAAGACTCAAATCGATGCAAAAATGCTCCAAAACTAGCCAATACTTATATAAACCCATTAATATATGTTCAATTACTCATTATAGTCCAATTTATAACAATTCCTAACCCCGAACGAAAAATTGACAAAATTGCCCTCGGGCCCACGTGCCCGAATTCCAAAATTTTCCGAAGATAAAGTTTACCCATAACCTTACGAACTCAAATATATAATTTATTCTCAATTCCGTGCCCAAAATCGTGGTCAAAATCCAAAAATCTCAATTTCTAGGTTTTTCTTTAAAACCCCAAATTTTCCTTTAGGTTCTCATGAATTTTGATGTTAAATCTAAGGTATAATCACAAAATATAATTGAGAATTAGTTAGAGGAACTTACCCAATGATTTGATACAAAAATCTACTCTCAAAATCGCCCACTCTCCGACCTAGGGTTCAAAATATGATAAAATGAAGCAAAAACTCGAGTTACATAGCAAAAATCAAGCTGCAGATGTCGCATTCGTGATCCAGGGTTCGCAATTGCGAACCCTCGCAAAAGCGAAGAAAGCCTTCGCAATTGCGAACAAAGAAGGGCTGGAAAAGGTCGCATTTGCGACAAAAAGTTCGCAATTGCGAACTGGGCATCGCAATTGCGATGGATATGTTCGCAATTGCGACCATACCAGAAGCATCAGTTTTTCCCGACACAAAAATGAGCATAACTTCCTCATACGATGTCCAAATTCGATGATTCTTTTTGCTATGGCTCCGTAATTACGATACAGATCTAATGGTTCAATACAAACTGAATTTGGATCTAATTTGCCTAATGTGGTACCCCTTTATTCCCAAAGAAAACGACGTTGAAACATCAATTAAGAGTGCAATACAACCCGAAACACACCCGAGGCCCCCGGGACCCCGTCCAATCACACACCTCATTCCCATAACATGAGACGGACCTGCTTGAATCCTCAAATCACATCAAACAACCCAAAACCATGAATTTCACTCCGATTCAAGCTTAATGAACTTTAAAATTTCAAACTTCTATTTTCGATGTTTAAACCTATCAAATCACGTCCGATTGACCTCAAATTTTGCACACAAGTCATATTCGTCATTACGGACCTACTCCAACTTCCGGAATCGGAATCCGACCCCGATATCAAAAAGTCAACTCTCGGTTAAACTTCCCAAAAACCTTCAAATTTCTATCTTTAGCCAAATGACTCCAAAATGACCCACGGACCTCCGAATTCACTTCCGATCACTCTCCCAACACCATTATCGCCATACGGAGCTATTCACAGACTCGGAATTCCAAACGGACATCGATAACACTGAAATGCACTTCAACCCTAACTTATGAAATTCTTCCAAAAATACTAACTTCCACAATAGGTGCCGAAACGTTCCCGGGTCTTCCAAAACCCGATCCGGGCATACGCCCAAGTCCGAAATCATCATACAAACCTGCTGGGACCTTTAGATCTCGATTCCAAGGTCGTTTACTCAAAAATCCAAATCTTGGTTAAGTCTTTCATCTTTAAGCTTCCGAAATGAGAATTCTCTCTCCAAATCAACTCTGAACTTCCCAAAATTCAATTCCGACCACACGTACAAGTAATAATACCTGAAATGAAGCTGCTCATGGCCTCTGACTGCTGAACGACGCACTAGGGCCCAAAACGACCGGTCGGGCCGTTACATTCTCTCCCACTTAAACATACGTTCGTCCTCGAACGTGCTGAGAACTACACTGAAGTAGTGTGAAATCACTGTTTAACACCTTATGCACCTTCCCGTGCTACCATAACTCAGTTGAGCATATTTGCTCGATCAATTCTGAAGATATTTCCTTTTATTCAAGTAAATAAGCCTTAAAGTCCAATTCCAACATCCGGAATTCAATGCTAGGCCTGTTTCCAACATACGCTCACATATCAACATCTACACGCAGCACCAAAACACGACTGCATACCTTAGCTAAATTTACCCCTCGCACCATTTTTTCCAATAGGACCACAATAACATTCTCTGATCAATTTAGTCGAAATTCCATGACTCTGATGCTCACAACGCGCCTCACGATATGCATAGCTCTTACTCTAACTCTTATAATACCGTCACGACGGAAGATAGGCGTAGAATTTCATAACCAATTGCCGAATCAACAAATGATTGGGTCTATACTCTTGACAAGAACCCTCACCTCATTCTGAACCGAATAATGGTCTTGGTTCCTTAATATACTTCATATACTCAGATTACACTGATCTCGAATTAAATGATCTCGTCTCACCCAGTACGAACTGCTCAGGCAATAAGCCACCTCGACATGACCAAAAGTCCCATATGATGCTACTATGTGCCAATAGGCTACCATATCAAACGCGATATAAAGTAAAGCAAACTTTGAGAAGGAAATTCAACTGCACCGCTCGCGAATCATACATGCGACGCGGTCGACTTAATTAAACAAACACCCCGCTCGCGAATCATACATGCAACGCGGGCACACAACTAATGTAAGCTTTCCTCATAAAATAGGAAACAAAACACATAAAAACAGATACGGGGTACTGTACTCAGCTTCACACTGTTGCAGCGCGCAACCCGATCCGAACAACATAACCATGGAGGCGTGCCACCCGATCCACCCATAAAACTCGTATAAGGAGATACGCACCGAGCTAGATTGCTCATTTCAATAATATACCGAATGTTGGTCACAAGTACACTAAGTGCATAATTCCATCCCTGGGGAGACATATAGCGCCAGAAGCCACAAAACTCAAGCACAACTGAGGTGCGATATACGATTTGAAATCTCTAAAGCTATCCTGCTGATATAACATCATCTCTACGCGGAGCCTCAACACACAAGGAATTCACCAAGCCGTCTCACAACTCGCACGGCGCAATACGTCATTACATGAAATAGCTGATAACAAAATAACACCCCGACTACTCTTCCATTAAGGAGCGCTGTGTTGAAATGAACACATCTTGCCTGATATAGAGCCTATATTTACATTTAAATCCATCCACCGAACTCAAGTCGACCCTAATCGTACCAAACTAGGCCAATGACCCTTCAAAGGTCCATACTAACTTCCATTTTCTCATAACACATAAGAACAACCATCACAACAGGAGTAATCTTCCGAAGTCCACAACCCAATAAACTGAGTGCCCTCAAGGCATATATTCTCAAATCAACGATATCATCACAACCTTCATACTTGGTTTAAGTCATTAATCAATCCAGTGACTACCTGCCACACTTATACAATCTTCCTGTGGGACACACTCCCACAACCTACCATAACAAATAACTGGGTCGTACCTCCAAACCACTGGTCGCACTAACGCTGAAAAGTGATCAAGAATCATTAACCAGGATGCAGAGCCCTTTTTACAAAATAGCGATCTCAGGTGACGCTGAAGACAATACCAACTTACCATAAACATCGAAACTTCTTTCCTGCTCATTCGAGCTCGTGACATCCTTGTCGACACCGAACTGCTACCTTGATCTTCAATTCAAACTCCATACCACTCACTGCACCCAACACGCCAATATACGATAGAACTCGTTTTTCATCATAGCCTCGGAACCACTGTTAGATTAACACTTCATCATATAAAACTTTCCACTTAACTCACTTCAGGAGGACCATAGAAACACACAGGTGAATTCTCGTGATCGTAGAATATGCAAATCTCTAAGTAGTGGTATAAACCACCATAGCCCTTCTGGGATCCACCTCCACATAACAGGCCACAACGGTAGAATACTTTCTGAATAACGCTAACTACGGCGGCCGACAAGCCTCGCATGCACCATCATAATTCACTTGCATAACTTGATCACGCTGAAAGAACTGATCATTACCAGCAACATACCAATTCGACTATGGCTAACCAATCCCTCTTCTTCCAATTTGTCCTTAATTGCCATAGAAACAATGATAACCCCATTCAACACTTAACACACCCCATCCGCACTCTTCCCGAGTGACCCTGAATCACGAGACCATGTTGTCTCAAATCCCACGAACCATTTCGTACCTCCCAATTGCTACATCGCAAGTCAAAACATCATAGAACATTCTGTGCCTCTTCTCATAGGTTGCTATCAAGCTTGATTCTTAACCGTACCCATAGGCTCGAAATCATTAGGCATCACACTTTATCTTTTGAATTCACTAGGAGCGTTGTTGAGAGCCACCTGCTCTGACTTGGCCCCAAATATAATCAATTCCATTAATCTTCTAGCACATAAATGCCCCATTGGAAGCACCTGGTAGAATCACTTCCCTTGGAACCCGCATCTTTACAGAGCACAATCCTGAATCCTTCCCCAAGTCTGAACATGGGCCAATAAGGCCAACGATAGCTCACCTTTGATAATTCATTTGCTCAAATTATCACTTATGGTCTTTTCTCGTAGCTGAAATAGCCCATCGATATGCTAATAACCAGAAACCTCGCAAGTAGTTAACCATGCAACCCCATCATAGGCGGTGGGACTCTCCCACTTAGCTCGAAGCCACTATTACACAACTCTTGAATTTCCCAAGATTCTTAATCTCCTATTGACATAACCTTGCGCAATCAACCGCCAAAATTCTCGATATCTTACTGTAGAAACCCCCTTTTTATACTCTGAATCATCAACAACATTCGTACGACCGATCCCTTCATTGTATACCCAATAGAATTCTTCGCAGAAGCCTCGCCAACCACGCGACCGCTAAACTGCTCACAGGAATAACCCACCTGTGGAAATCACTCCCCGACATCTCCCAACGCTGCTGCACGGGGTACAATCACTACGACATCAATACCCATCCTGAGTCCGAGCTCTCTCTCTAGCTGCACGAGTCCATTCACCCCTCGTGGACATCAATTAAACGTGCGGCAACATTCTTCCAATTCAAAGTTATGTTGTATCCTTCTTTATTCAAGCAGCTCCTTCCCGTTATATCAAATCTCCTACCGCATAATAGCCCATTTTTCAAATTAATCCGTAGACCCAAACCACCAATCACTAAAATTCCCAAATCACTCCAAACTCTCTCACTTTGGCGAAACTCACCCCTTTAGTCGACTACTCGACCTTGGCCTCTTATACTCGGCCTTCTAGAAATTTTAGCCACCGCCTGACACTTCCCACATGTCTTTTTCATCCTTTGCTGCTCAATTATTGCCTTAATAAAATCTATCTTCGTAGCACTTGTACCCACCATCGCTACTAACTTTAAACCTTTCTGAAGATCATCTTTCTCGAGCCGTCGACATTAGAAACACCGATTCAATCCTGAACTACCGCACCCTACGATATCTAACAGCTGTATTTTCAATACTATTTAACAATAGCTTGCCCCAAAGGCGAATTGTAGAAGGTCATAACACCGGCGAGCTTAGTACGTTCAATAAGGACAATGACACCTCATCATAGAAGAAAAACTCCACCACGCTCACAAATACCAAGTCCCGTTACCCCATCAACCCAAACCTGAACACTCTCAGCCCGATTGCCTTTTCCCCGCCGGGAATAAAATACCGAATCTCTAAGTCATGCACTGAGTAAACTTCCCATCAAGTCATTCAGCGCCCCGACAAGTAGGAAAATGTCCTACCATCATATCAATACTGCGGAACAATAGTTCATAAACATCATGACAACTTGTGCCTAGCCTCAGAGCCCTCAGAAGTACCGCTACTGGGCTGAAACAATAAAATATTCTTCCATAAAGCGACGATAATAATCTGATCATACCGGGAGAAACATCCCGTATCACATCTGTAGTACTATTACGGTTCTTCAATTTTCGATTTATAACAAGTGGTTCGCGTCGCGTAAGATTGAGTAGGAATGAATTAAAGCCATACGCCTCCAAGGATCAAATCGCACGATAAGGAATCAAGAATGGAAGTACTCCTAACAGTCCTACAGCCTCCCGAGGATAAGTACAAACGTCTCTGTACCGATCCGTGAGACTCTACTAGACTTGCTCATGACTCGTGAGACCCTAGGAACCTAGTGCTCTGATACCATGTTGTCACGACCCAAAATCCACTAAGGGTCGCGATGGCGCCGGGCATTGCTGTCAGGCAAGCCAACCAAATTACTTGATGAAGTTCTCATTTTTAACAATCTTGAAAACTAAGATTTTCCTTTAACTTTTCATAAATAAAAAGATAACTGCTTCAATTCAAATTAAATAATAAGCAATTAATACAAAATATTTCAAAACCATTCCAGAACCCGGTGTCACAAGTGCATGAGCATTTACTAAGAAGGAAATAAAAATACAACAACTGCCCGGAATACAATATTGGACAGAAAATAATTATAGAAAATTGAAGGAGACTCTGCTGGCTGCGGGCCGCCTCGAGAAGTGCAACTCACCTAAGTCTCTGTATCAACCATGCTGCTATGCCCAGTAGGCCTCTAGAGATGCATGTGCCTGTGCAACAAAAATGCACAGAAGTGTAGTATGAGTACGAAAACAACGTGTACCCAATGAGTATCCCGTCTAATCTCGAAGAAGTAGAGACGAGATGGTCGACTTTGACACTTAATAGAGGTCCAATAATAACATATTATTAATGCGAATAATCATGGAATAACAGTTCTTTCCCACGTATTATCATGGATATTCACCAATATTTCAAGCAGATATGAAACTCAGTCCTCAGAGAAATTGCTAAGCAAAACATGCGCAAATAACAGCGTGGGACGTACGGCCCGATCCAACATAAAAGTAAATCGTGCACTGCCGAGGGTCGAACGGCTCGAACCATAGATGCATCTATTACCTCGCTCACGCATCATGCCTGTGACGCGGTCAACATAAATAAACCAATACCCTGCTCGCGAATCATACATGCGACGCAGGTACACATAGAAATACATGCTCAAACAGCCAATTAAGAATTTATCGGGAAATGTTTATTCCAATAAAAGCCAATTTCCTTTAATGATTTAAGAAAAATGAAGTTTAGTCCTTCTTGGAATTTATTTACTGATTCAATGGGATTTCAGCAATTCAAGCTATCAATAGGTTTACAAATAATCCACGTACAACAAGCTTTTTGGTCCTAGACTACCCGGACAATAGCATAATAGCAGCTACGCACGGACTCTCGTCACCTCGTGTGTACGTAGCCCCCACAAATAGGAGCACATAACCAATTAACTCACATATGGAGACAATTCTCTCTTACAAGGTTAGAAAGGAGACTCACCTCGCTCCAAAGTTCCATAAGCGGCATTCCACGCCATTTCGAAGACTCAAATCGATGCAAAAATGCTCCAAAACTAGCCAATAATTATATAAACCCATTAATATACGTTCAATTACTCATTATAGTCCAATTTATAACAATTCCTAACCCCGAACGAAAAATTGGCAAAATTGCCCTCGGGCCCACGTGCCCGGATTCAAAAAATTTCCGAAGATAAAGTTTACCCATGACCTTACGAACTCAAATATATAATTTATTCTCAATTCCATGCCCAAAATTGTGGTCAAAATCCAAAAATCTCAATTTCTAGGTTTTTCTTTAAAACCCCAAATTTTCCTTTAGATTCTCATAAATTTTGATGTTAAATCTAAGGTGTAATTACAAAATATAATTGAGAATTAGTTAGAGGAACTTACCCAATGATTTGATATAAAAATCCACTCTCAAAATCGCCCACTCTCGGATCTAGGGTTCAAAATATGATAAAATGAAGCAAAAACTCGAGTTACACATTTAAAATCAAGCTGCAGATGTCGCATTTGCGATCCAGGGTTCGCAATTGCGAACCCTCGCAAAAGCGAAGAAAGCCTTCGCAATTGCGAACAAAGAAGGGCTTGAAAAGGTCGCATTTGCGATAAAAAGTTCGCAATTGTGAACTGGGCATCGCAATTGCGATGGATATGTTCGCAATTGCGACCATACCAGAAGCATCAGTTTTTCCCGACACAAAAATGAGCATAACTTTCTCATACGATGTCCAAATTCGATGATTCTTTTTGCTATGGCTCCGTAATTACGATACGGATCAAATGGTTCAATACAAACTGAATTTGGATCTCATTTGCTTAATGCGGTACCCCTTTATTCCCAAAGAAAACGACGTTGAAACATCAAATAAGAGCGCAATACAACCCGAAACACACCCGAGGCCCCCGGGACCCCGTCCAATCACACACATCAGTCCCATAACATGGCACGGACCTTCTTGAAGCCTCAAATCACGTCAAACAACGCCAAAACCATGAATCGTACTCCGATTCAAGCTTAATGAACTTTAAAATTTCAAACTTCTATTTTCGATGTTTAAACCTATCAAATCACGTCTGATTGACCTCAAATTTTGCACGCAAGTCTTATTCGTCATTACGGACCTACTCCAACTTCCGAAATCGGAACCCCACCCCGATATCAAAAAGTCAACTCTCGGTCAAACTTCCCAAAAATGTTAAAATTTCTATCTTTAGTCAAATGACTTCAAAATGACCCACGGACCTCCGAATTCACTTTTGATCACGCTCCCAACACCATAATCACCATACGGAGCTATTCACAGACTCGGAATCTCAAACGGACATCGATAACACTGAAATGCAAATTCTTCCAAAAATACTAACTTCTACAATAGGTGCCGAAACGTTCCCGGGTCTTCCAAATATCGATCCAGGCATACGCCCAAGTCCGAAATCATCATACGAACCTGCTGAGACCTTTAGATCTCGATGCCGAGGTCGTTTACTCAAAAATCCAAATCTTGGTTAATTCCTTCATCTTTAAGCTTCCGAAATGAGAATTCTATCTCCAAATCAACTCTGAACGTCCTGAAACTCAATTCCGACCACACGTACATGTCATAATACCTGAAATGAAGCTGCTCATGGCCTCTGAATGCTAAACGACGCGCTAGGTCCCAAAGCGACCGATCGGGTCGTTACACCTGGTAGTGCGGGATTTTCCTGATGTGTTTCCAGCTGATCTTCCGGGCATGCCGCCCGATAGAGATATTGATTTTGGAATTGATTTGTTGCCGAGCACTCAGCCCATCTCTATTCCTCCTTATCGGATGGCTCCTCCTAAGTTGAAGGAGTTGAAGGAACAGTTACAAGAATTGCTTGATAAGGGCTTTATTCGGCCCAGTACGTTACCTTGGGGTGCTCCTATCTTGTTTGTGAAGAAAAAGGATGGTTCTATGCATATGTGCATTGATTATCGCTAGTTGAACAAAGTTACAATGATGAACCGGTGCCCTTTACCTCATATTGATGACCTGTTTGATCAGTTACAAGGTGCTCGAGTGTTTTCCAAGATTGACTTGCGTTCAGGTTATCATTAGTTGAAGATTCGGGAACCAGATATCCCGAAGACTACTTCCAGGACTCGATATGGTCATTACGAGTTCCTTGTTATGTCATTTGGGCTGACCAATGCCCCAGCATCATTTATGCATTTGATGCATAGTGTATTCCGGCCATATCTTGACTCATTCGTCATTGTCTTTATTGATGACATTCTGGTATACTCCCAGAGTCGGGAAGATCATGAGCAGAACCCGAGGATAGTGCTTCAGAACCTAAGAGAAAAGAAATTATATGTGAAGTTCTCAAAATGTGAGTTCTGGTTGGATTCCGTGGCATTCTTGGGTCACATAGTATCGAGTGAAGGGACCAAGGTGGATCCGAAGAAGTGGAAGCAGTGCAGAGTCGGTGCAGACCCTCCTCAACTATAGAGATCCGTAGTTTTCTTGGCTTGGCGGGTTATTACCGTCGATTTGTTAAGGGATTCTCGTCTATTGCAGCACCTATGACCAGGCTGACCTAAAAGGGTGCTCCGTTCAGGTGGACGAAAGAGTGTGAGGAGAGCTTTCAGAAGCTCAATACGACTTTGACTACAACCCTAGTTTTGATATTGCCTACAGGTTTGGGGTCTCATACAGTCTATTGTGATGCCTCGAGAATTGGCCTTGGAGCGGTATTGATGCAGGACGGTAGGGTGATTGCCTACACGTCCAGATAGCTGAAGGTGCATGAGAAGAATTATCCTGTCCATGATCTCGAGTTAGCAGCTATTGTCCATGCCTTGAAGATCTGGAGTCATTATTTGTATGGTGTTCCTTGTGAGATCTATACTGATCACCGGAGTTCGCAGCATCTGTTCAAGCAAAAGGACCTTAATTTGCGCAAAGGAGGTGGTTAGAGATTTTTAAGGATTATGATATCACTATTTTATACCACCCGAGGAAGGCCAATGTGGTGGCCGATGCTTTGAGTCGTCGGGCGGAGAGTTTGGGGAGTTTGGCTCTTCTACCAACAATAGAGAGGCCTATGGTGATGGATGTTCAGGCCTTAGCCAGCCAGTTTGTGAGATTGGATATTTCAGAGCCCAGTCGGGTCCTAACTTGTGTGGTTTCTCGGTCTTCCTTGTTTGATCATATCAGAGAGCGTCAATATGATGACCCTCATTTTCTTGTCCACAAGAACAAGGTTCTGCATGATGATGCCAGAGATGTGACCATTGGTGATGACGGGGTATTGAGGATGCAGGGTCGGATATGTGTGCCCAATGTTGATGATCTTCGGGAGTTGATTTTAGAGGAGGCCCACAGTTCGCGGTACTCCATCCATGCGGGTGCCGCAAAGATGTACCAGGATTTGAGACAGCACTATTGGTGGAAGAGGATGAAGAAAGATATAGTTGGGTTTGCCTCAATTGTCAGCAGGTGAAATATGAGCATCAGAGACCTGGTGGCTTGCTCCAGCAGATAGAGATTTCGGAGTGGAAGTGGGAGCGGATCACCATGGACTTCGTAGTTGGACTCCCACGGACTTTGAGGAAGTTCGATGCCATTTGGGTGATTGTGGATCGGTTGACCAAGTCTGCGCACTTCATTCGTGTATGTACTACCTATTCTTCAAAGCGGTTTGCTGAGATTTACATCCGAGAGATTGTTCGTCTGCATGGTATTCCAGTTTCCATCATTTCAGATAGAGGTACTCAGTTTACATCACAGTTCTATAGGGCTGTACAACATGAGTTGGGTACTTGGGTGGAGTTAAGCACATCATTTCACCCCCAGACGGGCGGACAGTCCGAGCGCACTATTCAGATTCTTGAGGATATGCTTCATGCGTGTGTGATAGAGTTTGGAGGTTCTTGAGATCAGTTTTTGCCACTTGCGAAGTTTGCCTACAACAACAGCTATCAATCCAGCATTCGGATGGCACCGTGTGAGGCTCTAAATAGTAGGTGGTGTAGATCCCTGGTGGGTTGATTTGAGCCGGGCGAGGCTAGATTATTGGGAACAGACTTGGTTCAGGACGCTTTGGAGAAGGTTAAGGTGATTCAGGATAGACTTCGCGCAGCCCAGTCTATATAGAAGAGTTACGCAGACTGGAAGGTTCACGATGTGTCATTTATGGTTGGAGAGCGGGTCTTGCTTCGGGTTTCGCCTATGAAGGGCATTATGAGATTTGGAAAGAGGGGAAAGTTGAGACCCAGGTTTATTGGCCCCTTTGAGGTGTTGTGGCGTGTTGAGGAGGTTGCTTATGAGCTTGCCTTACATCCCAGCTTGGTAGGAGTTCATCCGGTATTTCATGTTTCGATGCTCCGGAGGTATCATGGTGATCCATCTCACGTGTTGGATTTTAGTTCAGTCCAGTTGGACAAGGATCTATCTTATGTTGAGGAGCCAGTGGCTATATTAGATAGGCAGGTTCGAAAGTTGAGGTCAAAGAGCATTGCATCGGTAAAGGTTCAGTGGCGGGGTCAGCTGGTCGAGGAGGCGACTTGGGAGATCGAGCAGGACATGTGCACCGTTATCCTCATCTTTTTACCACTTCAGGTATGTCTCTATGCTCGTTCGAGGACGAATCAATGTTTTAAGAGGGGGAGGATGTAACGACTGGCTGGTCATTTTGAGAATTAACGCCCCGATCCCCTATTAATTGCTTCCCCCATGCCTTTTTCTGCTATTGTGACTTGTCGGGATGGTTTATCTTGAGTTTTGGAGTTTTTTTTGGACACTTAGCCCCTCAATGAGAGTTTAAGTCTTAGAATTTAGACCGTAGTCGGATCAGTGTAAAGACGGCTCCAGAATGGAATTCTGTCGATTTCGTTAGCTCCGTTGGGTGAATTCGGGCTAAAGAGTGTGTCCGGATTGTGTTTTGGAGGTCCGTAGCTTATTTAGGCTTGAAATGGCGAAAGTTGAATTTTTAGAGTTTCGGGCCGATAGTGGAATTTTTTGTATCGGTGTTGGAATCCGATTCCGGAAGTTGGAATATGTCTGTAGTGGTAAATATGATTTGTGTGCAAGATTTGGGGTCAATCGGACATGGTTTGGTTGGTTTCGGCATCGGTTGTAGAATTTTTTGAATTTCAAGTTCATTAAGTTTGGATTGGAGGGTGATTCGTAGTTTTAGAGTTGTTTGATGTGATTTGAGTGCTCGACTAAGTTCGTATGATGTTTAAGGTTTGGTTGGTTTGTTTGGTTGAGGTCCCGGGGGCCTCGAGTGAGTTTCAAATGCTTAACGGATTTGGTTTGGGATTTAGGCATTGCTGAAGATTTGTTGCACCTGATATAATCGCACCTGCGGATGTGGGACCAAAAGTGCAGAGTCGCAGAAGCGGCTAGGAAGCTGCAGATGCGGAATTTGGCTTGGCATCAGGAACCGCAGGTGCGGTAGAGGGACCACAGATGCGGCCCCAGCCCGGATAAGTGACCTTCGCACCTGCGATGATTTCTCCGCAGGTGCGGGACCACAGATGCGGCCCCATGAGTGCAGATACGGAAATCGCTGGGCAGAAAAAAGGGATTTCGAGGATTTTAAATTTTATAACACAAAATTTGATTTGGAGCTCGGTGGGAGGAGATTTCTTGAGGGATTTTGAAGGAGAACTATTGGGTAACGATTTTAACTCTAATTTGATCATAATACATTAATCTATTTTTGTTTTCCTCATCTAATTAAGGAATTTGAGGGTGGAAGTTTGGAAATGGGGGAAAAAGTTCCCCAATCGAAAATCTGAGGTTTGGGATGATTTGAGAACGAGTGATTTTTACCCGATTCCGAACGTGGGCGCGGGGAGGATTTTTGGGCGTTTTCATATTTTCTTGCCTTAGCTTTGAATTCATTAGCTAAATTAGTTGCTTGTAGCTTTATTTACGTTACATAATTGATTTGATTAGATTTGGGCCACTCAGAGTTGGATACTTGTGGCAAGAGCGTGATTTCGGATTTGATTTGAGCTTGGTTCGAGGTAAGTGGCTTGCCTAACCTTGTGTGGGGGAACTCCCCTTAGAATATTGGTACTGTTGTTATATGAATGTCGTGTACGTGAGGCGACGAGTGCGTACACATGCTAATTGTGTGAAACCCCCATTTCCATTAAGCAAATATCTATGTTTTCCTTTAATTGAGCAATACTAGTATATGTAGCCTCCTGTCTAGCTTAGGAAAGCATGCTTTTGTGCCTTAACTGCCTTATCTGCTTTAACTGCTTACCTGGATCTTGTGTAGCATGTTTAGAGTAAGAATTACCTGTCTTCTTTGCTACGAACTTGATTAGAACTGTAGATTTTTCCTAGCTGGAACTGTTGTGTATATTGAATGAGTTGTGTATTTATTTTGGGACTATGGAACGGTATTCCGGGAGATCCCCTGTATGTTTATGTTTGGGACTACGGAACGGTATCCCGGGAGATCCCCCTGTACTGGAATATTTACTTTGGGACTACGGAACGATAATCCGGGAGATCCTCCTGCACATTTACGATTTGGACTACGGGACGGTATCCCGGGAGATCCTTTGTACATTTACGTTTGGGACTACGGCACGGTATCCCGGGAGATCCCCTATTGCTATCTCTATGTACTGAGTTATTTCCTTTTTAACTCTACTGCGATATTTCATATTGTTTTATCTTATTATTTGTATAAACCAGTAGGGCCCTTCCTGATCTCGTAACTACTCGACCGAGGTTAGGCTTGGCACTTACTAGGTACCGCTGTGGTGTACTCATGCCCTTTCCTGCACATTTTTTTCGTGTGCAGATACAGGTACTTCTTCTCAGCCATACTTCCAGTGAGGCGAGGCGATCTTAGAGACTTCGAGGTATATCTGCCGCGTCCGCATACCTAGAAGTCCCTCTCTATTCCTCCTTTAGTTATAAACTTCCTGTATTTTCTTCTTTGATAGATTTCTGGAGTTAGAAACACTATGTACTTCTGTAGCTTGTGATTCATGAGATTTCGGATTTTGTGAGTGCTTATGTTCAGTTCGAAAGTGTTTTATTGTATATGCCGAGCGGCATTTTAAACTTTTTTATTATATTTACCTGTTAAACCGTTAGTTGTCGTATCTTTGTTTCTTTCAGCAAATTGTTAGGCTTACCTAGTCATAGAGACAAGGTGCCGTCACGACAGTTCACGGAGGGAGAACTTGGGTCGTGACACCAGCCCAGCCTCAGTCAAGCCTCACGGGTCACAGGCTTACTCGGGACAGGCTTAAAAGCCTCATTTTTAAATGGGCTCCAAAAACTGGGGGTGCTTATCGAGCGGATGGAGGGGATAATTACGCTTAACGGTTTGACTTATCAATTATCGAATTATAGATGTTGTAATCCGCTAGCCATCCAATAATATAAGGGGCGAATTGATATCGGATTAACTATTATCGGGCGGTTTATCGGCTAAACTAATAAATTGTTTTTGGTATAATATTGAAATGGATTCTTTTTTATGAGTGGTTTTGTTGACTGACTTCATCTACGCATCCTAACAGACCTGATGAGCTGGATAGAATTGAAAATTCGGGTGGGAAAGTTATAAATTGGAATGGACGTCGAGTCTTAGGAGTTCTTGCTAATTCATGATCCATAGGAAAGTGTAAATATAAAAATTCTTAATGGGTTAAAGGTTTATCCAATAAGAAAATTGAGTAATCCGCCCCCAAACTGTTGAGCCGTTAATTATAAAATCTTAATCCGTTCACCGTCCATTACCCCGATAATCCGATACCAATAAGCCAATAAGCCATTGGTTCGGTTCGTTCAGTTAACGGTTTCGGTTTGATTTTGAATAGCCCTACCAAAAACTCTAGCCCAACCCTGCGGAATTACGGGCTTGGCTGGGCTAAGCCCATATTGACGGCTCTAATTATTTGGTGGCAGGAGGCTAGCAGTTAATTTTTTCGTGGTAAGTGTTTGTTACTGGTAGTGGAGATTGTGATAGTGGTGGCTGACAGTGATGGTAGTTGTTCATGGTGAACATTGTATTATGAAGGCGAAATACATAAACAGACGATTTAAGTTGTCCTCAACGATCAGACAAACACCTCAATCTACCCCTTTATCATTTTGACACTTCATGTGGCTTTTAAATATATCTCGTAGACACCTCACACTGACATGGCAAGTTACGTGTATTTTAGTTTGAGTTGGGCGTGTGAGGCTTTTATCAGATTTTTTGTCTCTTGTTTTCAAAATTAAATTAAATTTTGTATGTGTGTCCTGTCGACGCCCCCTTTTTCCCTCCCTCCAAAGAGCGAGAAATCGGATTTACGGCATTTAGGAAAGACAACTCTATTTCCGTTTGGGATTGGGTTTTGGATTTGGAGAGTCGCCACCTAATGATTATAGTGCATTAGGAAACTTTAAGAAAGAATTTCAGATGAAAAATCAGAGTTCGGTTAAGGGCTAGAAATTATCTCGAGGGGAAGGTGTTAGGCACCCCTCAAGATCCACTAGTGTGGTTCCTGTGAGCACGTGATTTTTTCCCTATATGAATTATTCCCACAAATTCAAACAAGATGATTTCTTTATTATTTTACAATTTTTTTTACAATCTTTTGTGTTATTTTCTGATAGTTGTTGCATTTTATTGGTGCTTTTTAATTCATATGAAAAATATAAAAAAAAATACATTTGGCATTTGCATTTAGGATTTAATTTCATATTTTACGATTAATTAGGGGTTAAGTTGTTTTTAGAACAAAATATAAAGAAAATAACAAAAATAGTCCATTTTTGCATTTTTAATTGTTAATTGTTGAATTTGCCACGAAATAGTTTTTAAACAATTTTAGGAATTAATTAGTTTAACTTTGAAAATATTAGGTCTTTATTTTAATTTTTGCATTTTTATAAAGTCAGAAAAATATAAAAAATAAAAATAAATAATAGATAGAATGAAAACAAAACAAATAAAAAGAACTAAAAGAAAGCCTAGTCTTAGTAAATACCCAATTTTGGGCCAGCCCAGACCCAATTTCGCCTAATAACCCGTCCAAAATAGCCCAACCCAAACCCCCGATCCGGTCCGTCCCTTTACCTAACCAAACGACCCCGTTTCGATAAGATTCAATCCCAGCCGTCGAGGATCTCTGATCCAACGGCTGGGAACTGGTTTGAACTTAATATTTAAATGTCGGAGACCACCCCTACCCCCCCTAAGTCGTCTCTCTCACCCCTCATTATCAGAAAATAACGCCGCCCTACTCCGCCATAAGCCGCCGGCCGGAAATCGTCTTCGCCGGCGGCGATGCTTCAAAGTCGCTCAAAATTACACCCCTACACCGCCTTAACCCCCTCAATACGAATCCATGACCAACTCCTCTCAAATCCCAACCAAACTCCCCAAATCTACAAAACCCTAAATTGCATCTCCGCCGCACACGGTGGCACCGACTCCGTTCACCGCCAAAATAACATCACAGAGTCTCCTCACCCTCCTCTCTTCAAATCCGTAAACCTTTTTTCTCAAATCCCCATTGAAGTCCTCGAATCGTAGATCAAAGATTTCGTCAAAACCTTAAACCAACCAATCCTCGTCAAATCAGTATCACCTGGCTTCCTCACTCTCCTCATGAAGATTCCACCACCAGTGACGTTCAAATATTGTTGGAGCTGTTCCAATTTCAAATCCGAAGCGGCAGAACCCTAGGATCTCATAGGCAAGCTTTCTTTGGTCTTTTGCACTTGTTTCCCTTCCATGACCAGTTTTTCTCCAAAATTAGTCAATCTAGGTTTTGTTTTCTTTTCTGTTTTGACATTCCGTTTAGGATCAGTAGTCAAATCTGTTTCGTCTGTTCTTATTTGTTTATCTTCATGTTTGTTTGAATCTTAATTCACTGATAATGATTAGCATAATTTTGTTCTTCTAATTTTGTCATTAATTTAGTCATAGTTCTTGGTTAAGTTTTGATTGTTCATTCTAAGTCGGTAGGATCTCTTCTCCTGTGATCAACTTTCATTCATAGTTAATTCATGCCAATAGTCCTTTATCTTGATTTAATTTTGTTCTTTCTTTGGTTTTCTATTTGTACTTAGTTGCGATTGATTCTATTATCATTTTCTGATTAGTTAGTCTAATGTTCATTTCCTATTCTTTGATTGTTTAGTGTAGGTTAGGGTAATGATGATTTAGTTTGATTGTTAATTTGTTGATAACTGATGATAGTGTGAATTAAGGTCAGGTTTCAGTCTCGATTAGTATCAATTGGATTCAATCTTAGAGGTGTTGGACTTATTGTGATTACAGTTGAATGGTCTAGACCATTATTTAGTTAACCAGGGTTAGTAAGATAGGCTGGGGTCAACTAGTATAGGGTGGGTAATTTCAGATTGAATTCAGGGTTAGTTTGGGTACTTAGGGTGCCTAGGAAGGCTGTAGTTAAATCTAGAACCCTTTAGAGTCTTCTAAATAGGGCCTTAGTTATAATTTCAGAAAGTTAGTGGGATAACTTGAGTAACAAGTCAGAAAATATAGGGTTAAATAGAAATAAGTGAGGGACTAATATGTAAAACTAAAAATCTGAAGCTGCCCCTCATTTTTTGCCTATAAAATGGCACTCTCATGCCTTGTTTCACAAGTTTGGAACCCCAAAAATTCCCCCCAAAATAGTCTTAGTTTCCAGAAGCTAAATTTGAATTTCAGATTCAAACACTAGATCTGAAATTCTCTTTCTCGTCTTAGAAAATCTCCAAAACAAAAAAAAATACACAAAAGCCACAGAAAAATACAAAAAAAAAACTGTTACATTGATCTTCCTTAGATCATTTCTCAAATTTCAGCTCTTAATTCAACTGGTTAGCTCATTTAGGATCAGAATTAGCTCGAATTTCTCTGTTTCTGTTTTGTACTCGAAGGTTTAAAGCATCTGAAGGTGTTTGGGATTTATTCGAGTTGTTTCTGGGTGTTTTTGAGTGCTGAAGGTGTTCTGTAACTTCCTAGTTCAATTTCGAGTAAACTTGAGGTCAAACAAGTTTGTTTTTGATCGATTAGCTGCTGTTGATTCTCTGTAACTCATTCCTGAGCTCTGTGAAGTTGTGTTGAACCTGCAATTGTCCCTGCTGCTGTGTTTAATACTGTTGCTTGTCATCTACTGCTGCTGATCTCTCCTTTTCCTTCTTATTTACAACTTCCAGGTACATATTTGACTCTGAAGCCATATGAACACCCAATTGAAGATGAAATAAAACCTTCTGCACGATTTTGTTATGAGCTTGTTGTTAGACAGTTTATATTTCGTGTAGTGTTCATGAATGTATTAATATCCTTATTAGACTTGAACAATCAGGACTGTCAATGGACTGTTAATGGACTGTTAATGGATTTTTAATGCTAGTTCGAATTATTTAGGATTATGTTAAACTTCAGTGTGTGTTTGAGTAGAGTTAATTTAGTTGACATTGGATGTTCAAGTCCCTGTATGTCTGGATTATGGCATGTCCATAGTTAGATGTTAATTGATGAGCAATTATCTAGTATAGATTGGCTTTGGTTTATAACAGGAGTTGGATTGTTTGAGGTTATTGAATCGGTGATCATTAGTCTAACTTGAGCCTTAATATAATACAAGTCACTTCCTTGTGTTGGTTTTGATTTGAAATGTTCTGAACGTAGAAGTGCCTTTGAGATCATATATTTCCATTTGTAACCAATAATTAGATATTTGATTGTCATGAGCGGTTAACAGAAGGTCAAATATGATATCATATGAATCTGAGGATTAAATTGGAATAATATGGAATGATATGTTGGATCGTTAGCCTAACTGATTGCGCCTCGTCAATCCGAGTCAATATTAACAAAAATCAATTTCAAAGTTAGCTACTTCTTAGATTAGACCCAACGTTTGGCTGATTTGGTCTTTGATTTGAATCCATATATGTAGCAGCCTGTTAAGAGTTAACCAGCCCGAAAATGAAACTGGCATCCGATATTGGGCTTATCACAGGCCCAGGCCACCTGACTTTCTGCAATCAAAATTTGGACCTCTTATTGGGCCGCTCTTCATGACTTGTTAAATTCCATCTTACTTACTGAATGTATTGGCTCTTGAGCGGTTTAATCATAGGCCGTTGGGGCCCTTGAGTTAAGAGGCGTTTCCTCTTGCTCAAGTATGAACTTGAACTTGAGGCCCATTTTTCTTGATCACTTTAAATAATAGCGATTGATGCTTATAATTAGCTAAGGCTCTTTAGAGACAAAATCAATAGAAAAATTATAGTCTGCTCTAGGATGGCCTTTAAATAAAAGATGAGACGGGCCTCGCCAAACAAATGCATAAATTGCGGGGCCCTCATTAAATGCTTATATTAAAACACTTAGCATTCGGAGCATGCCGTTTAGAAAATTTCACGGCCTCCCGCAAAGATAATAACCCGTTAGTCGCTTTAGGCACGTTTTTAATAATTTTACCTTCTTAAATACGGGTGTGCATTTCATGCAACCCAAATCCAAATCCCAAAATGTTGAATAAGAATGTGTCGAGGATCCGGGTGCATTTCATGTGACGTGATCCAAAAATACGTTCTTAAACGATGTTCACTTTCTTAAAAATTGACTAAAAGCGGTAAAAATCTTAAAATTGCACTATAGGTTTTAACGTGTATAAAAATCAGATTTTAGCCAAATATAGCAGTTGAGCGACGGTGCTAGAACCAGGAACTCGGGAATGCCTAACCCCTTTTCCCGGGTTAACAGAATTCCTTACTCGGATTTCTGGTTCGCGACTGTAATACAGAGTCAAACCCTTTCCTCGATTCGGGATTCAAACCGGTGACTTGGGACACCATAAATTTCCCGAGTGGCGACTCTGAATCTCTTAATAAACGAATCCCGTTTCGATTGTCCTTTAATTGGAAAAACTCCTTTTATTATAACCTTTCATGGGGTGTAGTAGTGAAAAAGGAGGTGTGACAGTTCCCGGCCATGCTACAACTATGACTTTAAATACAAACAACAAGTAGACAAGCAAGCATTGCAAATACGAGGAAAACTTTCACATAATGGTTGCAAATAAAAAGTACAAAAGGTTTAAAAAATACTAGAATTTGGAAGAAAGTAGTTTTATAATTAAAGAAAAGATATATGAGTAAAGGGGAAGGGGTCAAATAATTGATGAAAGTAACATAAAAGAGGTGAAAGAGACGGAAGTTTAGGGAGAAACAATACTAAAATTCAGACAATTAAAAGAGAGATTTTTCATGATATGCAAAGAATTGAAGTAAAAGAAGAGACTGAAAACTGAACAACTTTTAAAATTCTGGAACAAAAATAACAAAGAGGGAGGGGGGTCCTAGGTTTATAAATCACATGGATCATCCACACAACACCGGTACCCGATTGTATGCATAGTGTTATCGTGTGATCATCATCTCCATGTCTACCCTTCCCTACCCCGTTAAGGTATTAAAGCGCGGAATAGTATCGTTACTTATTGCATGCTATTACCCATCCCAATCCTATCAGTCCCGGAGGCAAATGGACTACTAATCCTAAAGGGAGAGGGGTTTGGGGGCTTTTAGAAATTTTAAAAGGACAAAATGCTAAGGCGTCAATCAAAAACACGTAATGCAAATAAAGGGGAAGCAGACAAGCAAACAGGGCTCAAATATGCCTCCATAAATCAGATAAAAGTCATAGAGTTTAGCATGTCTTACACGTACTGATTTGGTCTTAATTAAATAATGCGACGAGCGGACTGGTTCAACGCACATTTTTAGACGGAAAGTCTACATTAAGCTCGCTCGAATGCAGTTGACTAAAACCGATCTGATTGATTAATTAATCCTTTTGTCTAAGTGTTGGATAGAACTAGCATGCTATCTACTGATTCTATAAATAATGCAAACTGATTATAGAAAAAGGTTACCAGTTTTAACAGAACAATACGAGTTCAGCAGTTGACGTAGCTTCTATTCAGATTCGAGATTTCCTATAGGCATGCTCTCTATATGTTTATTGATTTTTGACATCTTTTAGATGTTAACAGAAGTCATATGAACGTGGTATCTATATGCAGCTTTTATTGTTAAACCTACGAACTGTTTGCCTGATGACGCTTATATATGCAGAGATGCGGAAGTCTATAGGCAGTATTTCTATATGTGAATTTGCAGACCAATTAGAAGTTAATCCTATAGGCAGGATATCTACATGTGAAGTTGCAGAAATCAGGAGTTAAACCTATAGGCAGGATATCTATGTATGAAATTGCAGAAATCAGAAGTTAACCCTATAGGCATGATATCTATATGCTTTATTGCAGAAATTAAGTGTCGAATCCTATAGGCATGTTTTCTACGTGTGGAGTTGCACAAATCATAAATAAATCCCTATAGGCATGATTTCTACCCTTGGTGCATAAAAGTAAACCCCATCCCCCTTTTTTACTAAATCCCCGAGTTTATACAAATTATTACAGCCCAAAAGAATGGAATTAAAAAAGTACATCAGGAATCATCAGCTACATCCGAGCAGCCTAATTCAGACTTAATGTCTAATAATATAAGATAGAGCCACTTCCGAGATCCAGATTTCCAAGCCTTATCTCATCTAGGGTGTTTCAGAGATCCAAGGGATTTCAGGAACCCCAGGCAGTGCATACACCCAAGATGTTAATCAGAAAATTGAGTTGTGCGGTGTGGAAGGGCCAGCCCTTATGTGTCCAAGTTCAGAGGGAGCTCAAGGGTCCCAAGGCAAGGCTCACACAAGAGGGGCATAACCTAAGTTCTAAGAGCATAGTGCAAGTGCAATAAGAGAAAGGGGATATGGAATACCCAGGCAGGTTGGTGGTTATGCCCAGCCATAAAGTAGACTGGCACATGCCTAACCAAACCTGTTGGCCAAACATTTAGAGAGTAAAGACCTACTGGAGGTCAAGCTATGGTCTGAGCAATAACTAGAATACTGTCAGGCCAAAGCTGTTACTCAGCACACACAATAAGGGAATAGGGATGGGAAACTGATAAAGCTTAGGGCCCAAAGGGTCCAGTTCATATCCATGGACAATAACTTCGAATATTGCCATGTTTCTGAACCATAACTTAAAGCATATAAGGGGATACGGGAGTTTGGGATTCATAAGGTAACAAATACATAACAAGTGACTGACAGGGTGCATACATAGATAAACATTAATTTACAAGGGAATGTATTGCAGCATGCTAGTAACATATCTTGGCTACAGAAACATGAGTAGAAGTAGACAGGAATGACAAACTGGAGTAATTGAAGAAAACATATTGTTGTTGAGGCTTGTAAATTAAGTAAGACATACCAGTAGAGAAGCAAAGTGCAGAAAGGTAAAGCAAACACAAGTCCACAGTCTAGCCTTGGCTTTCAGCCGGCTAGGCAAAGCAACAGCACAAGTAGTAGTAAAGAAAGAGAGTTTTAAGAGTAAGTGTGTATAGTTTGAACTCAAGTTGTTCGTGTCTGTTTAAAGAAAAGAGGGTATGGTATTTATAATTTTGAAAAGGAGTGGAGAATAAGGTAATAAGTAAAGTTTTAACACAAATATGGAAACAATCACAAGTCAGAATCAATTAACACAAGACTTCCCTTTAATCAAGGGATTATTGTTCAAACGGATACTAACAGGGTCAAGATAAGGAAAGAAAATCAGTCTTTAAGCAGAATGGTTGTTGCCATAAAAGGAGCAGTAAAATAATACAATGGGTGTTTAAGTCTAAGTACAAGAATGTAATTATTTTTGGAAAGGATCTGGTAAGGCCAAACAAAGAGAAAGAATCAATTACCCCTTAACAGGCGAGTAAAAATCAGAATTTCACAAAGGAAAAGTTTTGAAAATCAATCACGAGTTTGAGAATCAATCACAGAAGGGACTCAGTATATAAATGAAGTGCACAAGTAATAGACATATGAGGCCAAGTTATGGCAAAATAACAGCATGTAGTAGTAACTTAAAAGAAGACATTCGAAGCATGATAGTCAAGTTTCAGTGTTTAACAATAGAGAAGAAGATCAGAAGCATGCAAAGAGTTGAGTGGAAACCATAGTTGAGTTTGACAGGTAGTAAGAACTCAGAACCAAAAGAGTCACATAAAGAAAAGAGAATTGAAGCACATTGCAATTTCAACAGACGAGTTGCACAAACAATTTCAAAGAAATCGAATAGTCCCAAAGAAACTAGGGTTTTCGAAAATCAATCGAGTTTAGAGGAGATAAGCAGATAAACAAATAAACAGATTCAGAGTCTCGGATAAACCCCAAAAATTAGGGCTTTCACTATGCTAACTCAAATATAGAAGAAAGGTAAATCAAAAGAATATTAACAAACAGACTAAGAAACTCGAACAAAATCCCCAAAAATTAGGGTTTTGAACATGCTAACTCAGATAGAAAACAACACAAACAAAACACAGTAAAACATGTCGAGAATCAGAGAAGAGATTCGAAATAACTTAACATGAAACCCTAGTTGAAGAATAAAGAGTTTCTGAAAGCAAAAAAAAAAAAAATTAAAGAGACTCGAGAAAAATGCATAGAAGGTTCACACACACATAGAGCCGGAGCAGATCTAGAAATAAATCGAAGGAACCTTAGAGATTAGGGTTTCGTAAGAAACCCAGGTGATGAGAAAGGCTTTGGAAACCATCGATCTGAGCAGGAAAGTCGAAGGTCGATCTCGAATAGCCATGACTGGCCGGGCAAAGGTTGAAGACGACCGGAGAACAGTCATCGAGCAAAGGCTTGGTCGGAACCCTTCAAGATCTGGTCATAGGACCTTTAGAAAATAAGCACGCAGAAGCCATGAGAGGCTAGTATAGGCCTCCGATGAGCTTGAGAAGCCATAGATTAGGGTTTCAGTGAGAGGCGGTGGCTAGGGTTTGAGGTGAGTTGGGAGAGAGTTGAGAGAGGAGGGGATTCAGAGGCGGCGGTCGAGAAAAAATGAGGTAGGGTTTTAGGGTCGTTTGAATTAAAAAAGGAAAGGGAAGAGGGGAGTCGTTGATCTTTTAGATCAACGGCCGGGATTAAATGGGTTAAATGGGGACCGGGTTGGGTATGATAGGAAGGGGTATGGATCGGGTTGCAAGTGGTAATTGGGATGGGTATTTTTGGGCTGAGTTGGGATTAATTGGGGATTAAATTGATGCTATATTTGCAATTGAAATGGCTATGTGTTAAATAGCCGATTTTTTCCTTTTAATTTTATATAAAAATAGTTAAAAAACGATTTTAAACGAATTAAAAGCATTGAGCTAATTAATAATATATAAACATTAATCTGAAAATACTGGAAATAATTTTATAAGTGTGAAATGCCATTAATCGTAATATAGGCTATAACTGCAGTTGTGTGCAATTTAGCGTTAAAAACACCAAATGAATTCGTAAAAATATGCAAAAAAAATTACCTTAATTATATTTTGGTGTAAATGTGAGAATAAAATAATTTATTCACCAAAAATGATAATTTTGGGAATAATCATTGGATTTTGTTGTATTAAAATAGGCAATAAATTGGTTTTAAAAATCGTTAAAAATGCCAAAACTCTTGGGTGTGCTTATATATGCACAAATATGCTATTTTGGAAGTATTTTGGGTATAAAAATACTTAGGAAAAAAATCTGGTATCAACACGTCCCACACTATATTATTATATTTTCCTCAACCTTTTTCACCCAACGAGTTCAGCCATGGATAACATTCAAGGTTCTTCTTCTTTGTCGTATCGAGTTCAGCAGCCACCAAGGCTGGATAAACTTGAAGACCTCTGAATTTGGCGTCACTCTTTTAGCCTTTAGATTTTCGAGTTCTTGATTTTTTCTATAACTAATAAGGAGAAAAATAGAAGAAATTGAGGGAGAAAAGAATGGAGTAGTGGAGCCTTCACCGGAGCAGTGGCCGAAAGTTTGGCCGGAGCCGTGGCAGGAAGTTTGACTAGAGCCTTCACGGGTCTAGTTTTTGATTTTGGATGCAGAAAAAAGAACCAAGAATTATAGTAGTACTTCACCATATCAAACAATCTCATATACAAGAAAAAAAAATGATTCATCAATTCGAATCCAACCCCATCATTCAAGCAAATGAACAAACATACTATCCTCAAGATTTTAATGCCTTAATATAGCAAATAGAGAGAGGAACAGTGAAGATCCAACTAAAGCACTAAAAATCGGCAATAAGAACCCCGCTCTGGTATCGGGCGACGACGCCGACGCAAGAATAGGCTCCTACGGACCGCAACAGCACACGAAGGCATGCTACGAAAGAGGAAAATTGGGATTTGATTAGTGATTATGAGCTGGACTAGTTATAAGCAAGGAAAAAAGTCTTTTTTCTTTAAATGTTTTTCCTTTTCTTTTTGTTTATTTACACGTGTCAAGTTTTTTAATACATATTATATGTGTCGTTCTCTAATGGGTTCATTTGACATGTCATTGGTAAGTGAAATTCATGTATATGGTCTGCTGTATTCGGGTATTTACCTGATATGCCTAAAAGTCACTTGAAGTATCAAAATGATATAGGGGTCAGTTAAGGTATTCGTCTGATTGTTGAGGACAACTTAAATGGGTTGTTTATGTATTTCGCTTATGAAGGTTGATGATGAAGTTGATAATGGTGGTCGGCGGCAAAGATGCTCGGTGGTGATGCGATGAAATGATATGATTGTGCGCTTAAGGCCGGTGAGGGTGATTGTGGTTGTAATCAATTAGTTAGTAACGATAGAAAATCACAATCACATGAAAAAGGAAAAAGCAGCACTTAATGCAATAAGATCTAAGTGATTCAAGGACCACCTTTTAGTGGAAAACAAACGTGGCCTAAGTCTCTCTCTAGCTACGTCTTTCCAAATTTTTTTTGCTATTTACCTAATTAAGAATGAAGCTGAGATTAATGTAGCTGTTGGTAACTTAATCAAGATGGATCACACTAGCAATTAGGCAATTGGGAATCGATAAATTAAGAAATTATACAATTATGCTTTTAGATTGTTCACCATATTATATCATTTTTAAAGATGCATGCGTGCGCATGATTAATAAAGTTTTGAGTCATTTTCCTTCCTTGTCCCTTTTCTTGTAAAAGTTGGCTTGCGTACCCCGCTAATCATGAATAAGATGCTAGAATTATTTTCTTTAAAACAGAAGAAACTCAGTCTTGTACTCATAGAAACTTTAATATGAATACAAATTCATGAGTTCTTAGATAAGTATAATTGAGTTGCAATTTATTGATAGCTGATGAGGATTTTTTTTTTTTCCTGCCTTGACCTTGTGGACCTCAAAAAAGGAAAGATATAATCATAGCTTCGAGAGAGAAGGATTTCATCTTAACTAAAATAAGTTGAAACCTTTTACTAGTTGATTGTATTCGTTTTCCATTTCAGTGAAGAAGAGCTCTAAATTAATATGTAAGAATGCTGAAATTTATTTATGAATGAAAGCTTATGATGATGAAAAAAAACGTACTAGTTTGCATTTTCCCATCCATCTTGATAAAAAAAAATATTTTTCAAGCAATGATTAATAATCTAACTACCAAGAAAATATTTTATTTTAGTATTAAGCTGACCTTCAAGATTATAAGTCATGAGGCAAATGATTGTTCGGATTAAAGATTGGTGAATGGAAAATGGAGGGAAGAAAGTTTACTGTTTATTATTTATTACAGTAATACAGGTTGACTAACAATCTTAAGGAAATAATATTTTTGTAATCTGTATTCTGTTTTTGGAGATTAAAACCTTTGTGGTTTTCTACTCCTTCTGAATTTTTTCTATTCTGATTAGATATACAAACTTCATCAGAGTATTAAATTCAAAAACGATTTGAAGAACATAAAAACTTCATCGTTTTCTTGAAACAGTATATAAAAACTTCGATTTTTATTTATTAAACGTATTGTTTATCTTTAAATTACTGTACTGTTTACTGTTCTGTTTTTGCCATTAATTGAACTCTTCTGTTGTTGACAGTGAGGAATGGCAATTGATAATGGAAATCCTTCTGTGACTGTTGCGGCAACGACCATAGCCTCGTCAAGCCGAACTGCTGTTCCACCGGCAGAGAAATTGGGGAAATTTTCTGGAGTCAACTTCAGAAGATGGCAGCAAATGGTGTTCTTCTGGCTTACCACACTTGGTAAGCAGAAATTTACCAGTGAAGAACCTCTAGTGCCTACTGCGGACATGCCGTACAACGAGAAATTTATGATTGTTGAGGCGTGGAAACATGCAGATTTTCGTTGCAAAGGTTATATATCCTTAGTGCTTTGAAGGATGACTTGTACAATGTCTAAAGTGCTATGAATACTTCGAAAGAATTATGTATGAGCAACTAGTAGAATATACAAAAGAATACTAGCCTATTGTTTGAAGTAAAATAGACAGAAAATACAAGCAAAAGAAAGACTCCGGCTGCTGCAGAACGGGCCTAGAAGGGCAGCTCACCGCGAAATCTCGGGAATCAAGGATGCGCACCGGACTGATATCCAGATGTACCTACCTCAGATCCTGCACATTTAGTGCAGAAGTGTAGCGTGGGTACATAAACACATTTATCCAGTAAGTATCCATTCTAACCTCGAAGAAGTAGTGACGAGGGGCCGACTTTGACACTTATGGGCTAACAATGAAATGTCAAAAATATAACTAAACATGGATTACATAAATATAGTTGAAAACTAAATCACAGGAAAGTAATAGGCAATCCTCTCACTAATAATAAATCCCAAGTTTGTTTTCATTATTTAACAATTTATATCTCAGGCCAATGAAGCAATATTATTTTTAATTAGTTACCAAAGATTTATTATGTGCAATTTATGCCGAGGTCGTACGGCCCGATCCAACATAAAATATTTAAATTGTGCACTATCGAGGGTCTAATTGCACGAACCATAAATGCATCTATCTGCCACCGAGGCCTTCGGCCCGCTCCACAAGAAGAGAAAAATACATTAAATCATCCAATTCAAGATTTATTAAGGGGGAAATATTCAAAGAAATTTTAATTCTCATTAACGGTCTAGTAAATGAAGTTTAACCTTTTACGATTCCTTTATCAAGTTCCAACATGATTTAAGAAATTAAATTAACAAGTAGGGTGCAAACATCGCAAGTATGACATGATTTGGGTCCTAGACTACCCGGACATAAGCATAATTAGAAGCTACGTATGGACTCTCGTAACCTCGTGCGTACGTAGCCCCCACAAATATAAGCACATATTAATTCAATTCACCTATGGGGTAAATTCCCGCTTACAAGGTTAGAAAAGAGACTTATCTCGTCTCAAAGCCTACTTTCTGGTCCAAGATTATGCCCAAACCCTCAATTCGGTGTCGAACAATCCAAAACTAATCAAATGGTATATAAATTAATCATTACATGTTGAAAAGTTCGTATTCCAACTATTAAAGTGATTACCCAACCCCAAATGTAGGATTCCTAAAATTTACCCCCGGGCCCACGTGCCCGAATTTTGAAAATTTTAGAAGAAAGTTGTTATCCATAACCTCATGAAATCAATTAAATGATTCGCACTAAATTCCATAACAAATTTCTTGGTTAAATCTTATTTTTATCAAAACAATAGGTTTTTCATCTAACCCTTAAATTCCAAAAAATTACATGTTAAAATCTACCCATAATCTATTTTTTAAACTAATATTATGTAGAAGTTACTTACCTCAAATTGCTAGGTAAAAATTCCTCTCAAGAAGCTCCAAAATCGCCCAAAAAGTGAGAGAAATGGGTTAGAAATGGCTTAAGTCCCGTATTAAATGAACCATTCTGCCCCAGCGATTTCCACTTTTGCAGCTCATTGGACGCATTTGCGGCTCTGCATCTGTGGAAATCTCATTGTAGATGCGGTCCTCCTTTGGCTGGCCTAAGTCCGCATTTGCGGAAAAATGGCTCGCTTCTACGATGTCGCTCTCGTGGCAGACGAGCTGCACCTGCGGTTGCTCCCGCTTCTGTGGTCCTTTGACCACTTCTACGATCGCGCATATGCGCCCTTCTCGTCCGCACCTGCGATATTTGGGCTGCCTATACTGGGCCGCTTCTGCGCCCTTTTTGCTTCTGCGAGCTCGCACCTGCGGCTAGCCCTCCGCAGGTGCGATTACACCAGAAGCTTGGTGCATTAGTTGTTCTTCCAAGTTCCAAATGAGTTCTGTGCCTCGTCCGTTTAACACTCGAGAGCCCCGGGGCCCTGCCCGAACGTACCCACAAGTTTGAAATCATAAAATAGACTGGCTCGAACTCTCCGAATGCCGAAAATAACATCACAACTAAGAATCACACCCCAAACCAATTGAAAAATATGAACTTCAAGTTCTTCAATTTACTCCCAAAGCACCGAAATGTGCTTAAACTACTCGGAATGACGCCAAATTTTGCATGCAAGTCTTAAATGACATTACAGAACTATTCCCGGTCTCGAAATTCTATTTGGACCTCGATATCATGAAAACCTACTCCAAACCAAATTTAAAGAACTCAAAAACCTTCAAAGAACTAGCTTTCTCTGTTAGGCACCAAAATGCTCCCGGGTCACCCAAAACCCAATCTGAATATACACCCAAGTCCAAAATTATCATACTAACCTATTGGAATCGTCAAATCCTGATTCCGAGGTCGTCTGCTCAAAACATTTACCGAAGTCAAACCTAGCCTTTTTAGCCAACCTTAAGGAATCAAGTGTTCCGATTTCAACCCGAACCCTTCCAAATCCTGAGCTAAACATCCTCGCAAGTCATAAAACAGTAAAAGTACGTACAGAAAGTCTTATTTAGAGGAACGGGGTTCTAGAAAACAAAACAACCGGTCGGGTCGTTACATTCTCCACCTCTTAAACAAATGTTCGTCCTCAAACGGGTTTAGAATCATACCTGGAGTGCTGAATAAGTGTGGATATCTGCTCCGCATATCCTCCTCTGACTCCCAGGTCGCCTCCTCGACTGGTTGGCCCCTCCAGTGAACCATTACCGCGGAAACCCTCTTGGATTTCAACCGACGAACCTGCCTATCCAAAATGGCAACTGGCTCCTCCTCATAACCCAGGCTCTCATCTAACTGATTCGTGCTGAAGTTTAACTCATGTGACAAGTTGGCATGATACCTCCGGAGCATAGACACGTGGAAAACCGGATGAACTCCTAATAGACTGGGAGGTAAAGCAAGCTCACAAGCAACCTCCCCAACTCGTCTCAACATCTTAAATGGGCTTGTAAACCTTAGGCTCAACTTTCCCTTCTTCTCGAACCTCATGATCCCCTTCATCATGCGAGATTTTCAAGAGAACCTTCTCTCCCACCATAAATGATAAATGGTGCGCCTTCTGATCCGCATAACTCTTCTGTCTGGACTGTGCTGTGCGAATTTTCTCTTGAATCAACTTTACCTTTTCCAAGGCATCCTTCACCAAATCAGTACCATATAACTTAGCCTCGTTAGGCTCAAACCAGCCAATGGGAGAACGACATCGCTGACCATATAAAGCCTCAAATGGAGCTATCTCGATGCTTGACTGATAATTGTTGTAAGCAAACTCGGCCAAAGGTAAGAATCGATCTCACTGCCCTCCAAAGTCAATCACACATGCTCTGAGCATGTCTTCCAAGATCTGAACTGTCCGCTCTGACTACCCGTCGCTCTGCGGATGAAGTGCTGTGTTGAGCTCCGCACGAGTCCCCAACTCACTCTGTATTGCTTTCCAGAAATGCGAAGTAAACTCATTGCCTCTATTTGATATGATGGAAACAAGCAGACCATGCAACCGAACTATCTCCAGAATATAAATCTGGGCCAACCTCTCTGAAGTATACGTAGTCACAACTGGAATGAGGTGTGCCGACTTGGTCAACCTGTCGACAATGACCCAAACTGCATCAAACTTCCGCAAGGTCCTCGGCAACCCAACTACGAAGTCCATAGTAATGCACTCCCATTTCTACTCGGGTATAGTCATCTGCTGGAGTAGGCCACCTGGCCTATGGTGCTCATACTTAACCTACTGGCAATTTAGGCACCTAGATACATACTCAACTATGTCTTTCTTCATCCGCCACCACCAATAATGTTGTCTCAAGTCGTGATACATCTTTGTAGCACCTGGGTGAATGGAATACCGAGAACTGTGTGCCTCCTCTAGAATCCTCTCCCTCAAACCATCGACATCAGGAACACATAGACGAACTTGGAGTCGCAGAACACCATCCTCGCTGATAGTAACCTCCTTGGCACCAACCTGTAGTACCGTCTCTTTGAGAACCATCAAATGCGGATCATCAAACTGTCGAGCCTTGATCTGCTCCAATAGTGAAAACTGGGCAACGACGCATGCAAGAACTCGGCTGGGCTATGAAATATCCAACCTCACATGTCCGTTAGCCAAAGACTGAATGTCCAAAGCTTGTGGCCTCTCCTCTGCTAAAACGAATACCAAACTACCCATACTCTCTGCCTTTCTGCTCAAGGCATCCGCAACTACATTCGCTTGCCCGGATGGTAAAGGATGGTGATATCATAATCCTTCAGTAACTCAAGCCATCTGTATAATGTGAAATAGACAGAAAATACAAGTAAAAGAAAGACTCCGACTGCTACAGAATGGGCTTAGAAGGGCAACTCACCGCGAAGCCTCGGGAATCAGGGATGCGCACCAAATTGATAACCAAATGTAGCTGCCTCAGATACTTCACATTTAGTGCATAAGTGTAGTGTGAGTACATAAACAAAATATACCCAGTAAGTATCCAGTCTAACCTCGAAGAAGTAGTGACAAAGGGTCGACTTTGACACTTACTATAGGCAATCCTCTCACTAGTAATAATTCCCAAGTTTTTTTCATCATTTAACAATTTATATCTCAAGCCAATGTAGCAATATCAATTTTTAATTAGTTCCAAAGATTTATTACACGCAATTTATGCCGAGGTCGTACGGCCCGATACAACATAAAATATTTAAACTGTGCACTGCCTAGGGTCAAACGGCATGAACCATAAATGCATATATATGCTACCGAGGCGTTCGACCTGCTCCACAAGAAGAGAAAAATTCATTAAAACGTCCAATTCAAGATGTATTAAGGGGCAAATATTCAAAGAAATTCTAATTCTGACTAACGGTCCAGTAAATGAAGTTTAACCTTTTGCCATTCCTTTATCAAGTTCCAACATGATTTAAGCAATTAAATTAACAAGTAGGGTGCAAACATCGCAAGTATGACATGATTTGGGTCCTAGACTACCCGAACATAAGCATAATTAGTAGCTACATACGGACTCTCGTCACCTCGTGCATACGTAGCCCCCACAAATTGAATCACATATTAATTCAATTCACCTTTGGGGTAAATTCCCTCTTACAAGGTTAGAAAGGAGACTTACCTCGTCTTAAAGCCTACTTTCCAGTCCAAGATTGTGCCCAAATCCTCAATTCGGTGCCGGACAGTCCAAAACTAATCAAATGGTATATAAATTAATCATTACATGTTCAAAAGTTCGTATTCCAACTATTAAAGTGATTACCCAACCCTAAATGTAGGATTCATAAAATTCACCCCTAGGCTCATGTGCTCGGATTCCGGTAATTTTCGAAGAAAGTTGTTACCCATAACCTCATGAACTCAAACATATGATTTTCACTAAATTCCATAACGAATTTCGTGGTTAAATCTTATTTTTATTAAAATCCTAGGTTTTTCATCTAACCCATAAATTCCACAAATTTACATGTTAAAATCTATCCATAATCTATGTTTTAAACTAATATTGTGTAGAAGTTACTTACCTCAAAGTTCTAGGTGAAAAATTCACTCAAGAAGCTCCAAAAGCGCCCAAAAAGTGGGAGAAATGGGTTAGAATGGGCTTAAATCCCGTATTAAATGAACCATTCTGCCCCAGCGATTTCCGCTTTTGCGCTCATTAGCCGCATCTGCAGAAATCTAATCACTGGTACGGTCCTCCCTTGGATGGACTAAGTCTGCATTTGTAGAAAAATGGCTCGCTTCTGCAATGCCGCTCCTGCGGCAGACGAGCCGCACCTGCAGTTGCTCCCGCTTCTGCGGTCCTTTGACCGCTTCTGCGATCGCGCATCTGCGCCCACCTCGTCTGCACCTGCGATTTCTGGGCTGCCTACGCTGGGCCGCTTCTACGCCTATTTGGCTCGCTTTTGCGAGCTCACACCTGCGTCTAGCCCTCTGCAGGTGCGATTACATCAGAAGCTTGGTGCATCAGTTGTTCTTCCAAGTTCCAAATGAGTTTCGTGCCTCGTCATTTAACACCTGGGGGCCCCGGGGTCCCGCCCAAACGTACCCACAAGTTTGAAATCATAAAATGGACTCGCTCAAACTCTCGGAATGCACAAAACAACATCAAAACTAAGAATCATACGCCAAACCAATTGAATCAAAAATATGAACTTCAAGTTCTTCAATTTACTCCCAATGCGCCGAAACATTCTTAAACTACTCGGAATGACACCAAATTTTGTGTGCAAGTTTTAAATGACATTACGGAACTATTCCCTGTCTTGGAATTGCATTTTGGATAACCATACATGAGAATTGGTTGATCTTCCTCCGGGAAATAAGCCTTTAGGTTCAAAATGGATCTTTAAACCGAAAATGAAAGCTGGTGGCACTATTGACAAATATAAAGCAAGACTTGTTGTCAAAGGTTATATACAAAAGGAAGGCCTTGGTTACTTTGAACTTACTCAACAATAACGAGGATAACATCTATTAGGGTGTTAGTGGCACTGTCGACCATGTATGGTCTTGAAATCTATCAAATGGATGTTAAAACAACTTTCTTAAATAGGGAATTGGGTGAAGAGATTTACATGGAACAACTTGAGGGTTTTGTGGTTGCAGGTAAAGAAAAGAAAGTGTGCAAACTAGTTAAGTCCCTTTATGAACTTAAACAAGCACCCAAACAATGGCATGCCAAATTTGATCAAACAATGTTGGCAAGTGGGTTTAAAATCAACGAGTGTAACAAATGTGTTTACATTAAAAACACTCCCGGTCATGAAGTCATTGTTTGTTTATATGTTGATGACATGTTCATAATGAGCAAAAATATGGCAGAAATAAATGCTACTAAGCGCATGTTGGCTAGCAAATTCGACATGAAAGACTTAGGAGTTGCAGATGTGATTTTAGGAATCAGAGTTCAAAACTCCACAAGGTCTAGCATTATCACAGTCTCATTACATTGAAAAGGTACTTGACAAGTTCAAGTATTTGGATTTCAAAATTGACGTGAGTTATGCACTTCAAAAGAATGAAGGTAAAAGTGACTCACGACTGGAGTATGCAAGAGAATTGGGAAGTTTGATGTATATCATAAATTGTACGCGACCAGATATAGCATGTACTATTAGCAAACTGAGTCGGTTTACAAGTAATCCCAATCAAATACATTGGATGGCAATGAAACGAGTTTTGGGTATCTGAAACATACCCAAAATTATGTTTTGCATTATAACAAATATCCCTCCGTGATCGAGGGATATAGTGATGCAAATTGGATCATCTGAAGTTAAATCCACGAGTGGATATATTTTTACAATTGGGGATGGAGCAGTATCTTGGAAATCATCCAAACAAACGTGCATCGCCCGTTCTACAATGGAATCAGAATTCATAGCTTTAGATAAGGCCGGTGAAGAAGTTGAATGGCTCCGAAATTTCTTGGAAGATATTCTATTTTGGCCCAAACCTTTGGCACCTATATGTATACATTGTGATAGTCAAGAGGCAATAGGCAGGGCAGGGAGCGTTATGTAAAACGGAAAATCTCGTCATATACGACGGAGACACAATACCATTAGACAACTACTCTCTAGTGGTGTTATCACGATTGACTACGTAAAGTCTAAGAGATAACATGTCGGATCCACTTACAAAAGCCTATCTAGAGAGGTAGTTGAAAGATCATCAAAGGGAATGGGGTTAAGGCCTAGGACAAGTCATCATAGCGGTAACTCTACCTAGCATACTGGACATCCCTAGAACTAGATTCAAAGAGATCAAACAAAATTATGAATGACGGTTCAACATTGTTAAATAACTCAACTCATTCTCGTGATGAAGACACTGTTCAAAAATCGAGGTAAAGCATTAAGGCTTTTTGATGAGTCAATAAAGCTTAAAGCTTTTTAATGATTCGCTAAGTCTGGCAGGATATGACCAGATAGTGTGTCTATAGGATTACACGTTTAGAAATCACCTATGTGAGTGTGAAGTGTAAACCGTTTTAAGGGGAATGAAAGTAAAGGCCCATTCTCTAAGCACTCATGAATCTTGCGGTGTTCATGGCTGAAACGAACACAACCGTGAGAACTATAGATGGTTAAGAGTTGATTGTGTGACTTATATTGTCTAGGTATACAACAAAGCTCGACGGTTCAAAGATATCAGATCTATCGATCGATCGAGTATATCTGATATAAGTTCACTACGGAAAGTTCAAAGGGAAACCTACTTATCCAGATGCAATTAATCCTTGCATGTAAATCACGCACTCGTCTGTGCATTCCTTTGTCTTATAGCCATTCCCCATTCATGTGGGGGATTGTTGGTATTAAAGATTGGTGAATGGGAAATGGAGGGAAGAAAGTGGAGGGAAAAAGAGCTCCCTTTTGCTTTGGAAAGAGCAAAGTGTTCCTCATTGGTGGTGGAAAGAAAAGTGAATGTGCTTATATTGAGAAAGCATTTCTCTTGGTGTTAAATGGGTTGGAAAGAAAGTAAGTCTCGCGTCGTCATCGTCGCTCGCTCGGCTCGATTTTGGCTTCGGATTTGGTCAAAGATTGATTGATTAATCTTTTTGGACAAATTTCTTTTAGTTATTTAATTAATTAACCAAAATTTAACCCGAAATAACCCAGGACCCGCGACGCGACCCAGTCCGGTCCGTTTTTTTTTCCCGAATTATTTTAAATACGTTTTCCCGCAATATTTCAAATAGAAATATTCCCACCTGTTCCAACAGCCATGGTTGTTTCTGAAAGGTTGCAAACCTTTTCAGAAACAGTGCGAGAAAGTTTATAAATATGCTTTGAACCCCAGAATCTTTCCTTACTAAATTTTCTGATTTTCTTCTTCTTCTTCTGCACAAAATTTTCCAGTGTGTTTTATAACCATTGAGTGCTTCGCAGTTCATCAGAGTTTTTGGTACCAATACACTGGTAAGTTAAAATCGTTCTATCCTGGGAGAATAATATTCCAGCACCTCGGGTAGTCGAGTGGAATAATTTCCTTAAGGGCACACTGTGCATTCAGTGGGCTCAATTTATTCCAAAATTATGCTCAAATATTATTTCGACATTCTGATGCTACTAACTTTCTGTTCTTCTATTTCAGAAAGTTTACTGTTTTATTATTTATACAGTAATACAGGTTGACTAACAATGGTCAACAATAATAACATAAAAGATAATAAAAAGAGTAAATACGAGGAAAATGTTAACTATGTAAACATACTAAAGTATAAAAATCTTTTTACTAGGTGACTTCAATGAGTAGTTTGAAATTAAAACACTACATGATAAATGATGTTTAGAACGCATATAATATTTTCCAAACAAAAAATTAAATAATTTCTACCAGTAAATTGAAATGCACACGTAGTCTTACACGTATGTAAATGTGGATAGGATGATCGTACTAAATTATTTATTTAGTATGCGGCTTTTGGGAAGAAGTACTCGGAGGAAGAAACCTTGTGCTTTGTCCCCAGCCATTCCAAATCTTTGCTTTCAATTTTTTCTGGCAATTTATTAATAGTACTACTCCAGTGCATCAACATTGAGGCAAATATCTGATCACACCCAACTATGCCTTATAAAAAGGATAATGCGGTCGTTGCAAATATAATTTGGTTTACAAGTCCGGAGTCGAATCCCACAGAGAACTAAGGTTTAGCTACAGCTGTTCACTATCACCAAGAAGACAAGCTTGAACAATTCCTAACTTATAGATATTAAGATTCTTGTGTTTAACTACTTAACTAACAAATTAAAATAGTAAATTAACAACTAAAGATATTGAGGGCTAGAGAAAAGATTAAGGAGGTCTAGAGTTATGATTTCCCCAATTGTCGGAATCCTTCCTGCTATGTCTTCTATAATTTCGCCTAAGTATTCTCTACCGATCATGAGCACTCTTATTACCGTAAATCTCTCCCGAGTAATTACGACAATTTACTAGGCGTACTCTCCCGAGATACGCTAGCTGGCTTTTAATACAGCTCACTTTAGATCGCACCCAAGGCTTCGTTATCCCTAATCCCGCCTTTAAACCCTCGGTTATTGATCCCTCATATACTTTGGGAGTGGTGTTGTTCAATAATTACCTAAATATGCACTCTCTCCCGAGTTATGCATACTAAATAGGCACAGCTAATTGAGAGCTCTTCAACCAACCACAATATAAACGTAGTTGAACAAATACAGAAAAGCTATGGCTCAATTATATAAAAACATAACAAGAATTTATCCTACAAAAGGTTCTATCAAAACTCTAGATAACAAATTAGCTATTCATAATAGTATGTAAAACTACAATACTAAAAGTCATAACCAACAATGAAAAATAGGAAGAGGAAGGAAAACCTCGTAGAAGAATTCTCCGCCTTGCTCCCAATGTGTTCTTGCCTCCAAGGGTGTTGTCTAACCCTAAAGTAGTGTCTCTCCGCCTCCTTAGGTCTAATTTGTGTCCAAAATATGTCCTCTTCTTGTTCTTGGCCGGCCTCCTTTGTTTAATATAGGATTTAGGACTTAAAATCCCATATTTTGCACTTTAGTCCCTGAAATTTTTGCTTCCTGCCGCGGTTTTGCCGCGGTCGCGGTGGAACCGCGGCCAAACATGCCCTCTGATTCTTCAGTTGTCCGCGACCATCTTCTACCTCGGTTCTGCCGCGGTCGCGGAAAAACCGCAATTTTTCATCCTGTTCCGTTTGGAATTTGGAAAAACGTAAAACATGAAAGTTGTAGCCCTTTGAGTTAGCTTTCCAACCATATACTGTGGAGCCCAAATAGAGTTCTAAGCCAAAAAGTTATGTCTATTTTACTAGACAGTGCGCAATATGCCTCCTCAAGTCTTCGTTCTTACTTAATTATCAAATTTGACCTCCGAACACGATCCCGGCTTAATTCCTTGAGCTTTTACTCAGACTTCAAAGCTTCAAATCACTTAAATTCATTCCATAACATATATATAGCTCGGAATCACATCTACAAGGCATAAAACACACAATTAGTGCAAAACATTAGCGATTAAAGCGCAAACTCAATTAAAGTGCAGTAAATTCGAGTGTAATAAGCGACTAAAATATGCAATTATAGCCTATCATCAACACCCCACACTTAAACCATTGCTCGTCCTCGAGCAATCAAACTCCACTTTTTTTATAGACACGACCTTTTTAAACAATTCTCCTAACTCATCACACCAAGAGTATTTAAAATAGACTAAGCACAAAAGCGTAACATCTTCACCTCAAGATTTGACTCACAAGTACCACACGTTATTCACAACTCACCCACTTACTCTAATATAGAGGTGACTGACATTACCTTTCCTTCATGAATCAAGTGCCCTCACACAACAAAAGAGAGTAGTTCCACACAATAAAATTTAAGAACACTTAGGAACTCAAGATAGAAAGAATTCACTCACTCTCAGAAATAACATTCATATGCCACAAAAGATGCACCATAAGCTTGCCCGTAGTGTACTACTCAACTAATCGAGCTCATTCAATCTTGGATCAATTAGGACATTATTTGGTTGTAATGTAGGCTACGGGACGGGTAGGATTCATTTAGATATAAGAGTGACTACACCTCCCTAAGCACTTTAATACATATACTTTAACATTCAAACCCCATACTTATGTCAAACCAAAACTCCACCTTCACAT
The DNA here is from genome assembly GCF_001879085.1 of Nicotiana attenuata. NCBI lineage: Eukaryota > Viridiplantae > Streptophyta > Magnoliopsida > Solanales > Solanaceae > Nicotiana > Nicotiana attenuata. The sequence continues at coordinate 45,965 of NW_017671986.1, forward strand.
CAATGTATATTACCTCATTCTTCTTTAAGCACACTTACATCAAGAGCCACCACTTATCAAGGAATTTTTTTCACAAGAATCCAACTATTTTTTTTTTCCAATTCAAGTAGCTCTTACTTTTTCAAAACAGTGCACCTTTCTCCTTATTTCATTAGTTCCACTCAAGAGCCAAACCAACCACCCCACACTTTAACTTTTACATAGTTTATAATAATTCACGTGCTCATGAGAGGTTTCAATGGTTCAAATAGATGGTTAATTCGAACAAATGGGTAAGGCTTGTAATGTGGTTGCCAAAGAAACAGGATTACAGGCTCAAAGGGGTTAACTACGATACATAATAATTAGGCGGGTAAAATATACATATCTGGCTCAACAAAGAAATGCCTATATCACTTCCTAGACTGAATAAAACTACTATTTCGCTTTGCAAACACACGGGGCAAGTTATAGGCATCAAATGCAATGCACAGAATATAACAAATCCTTACACACACATGGCACATAACTCACTCAGGATTGGTTTCATCAAGACACTCTAGTCAAAGCAGTTAAGCAAATTTAAAATCATACAATTTAAGGTACTTATACAAGAGTCAAAAACTGAGCCTAAGCGTCACAGCCAAAGTACTCACTGTTCTCAAGGAATAACCAAGTCAAGAGATATTGCTTCAATGCAAAACACAACACAATGGCTCCTATTCCTAAAAAAAAAACTAACTACACCCGGTTCAAATAAAACCCTTGGAAAAGAACCGTGGTTTAAAGAAAAACCAAGGGGGAATTATTACACTACCTACAAAGAAAATCTTTTTGTTTTTTTTTCTGACTTAAATCCCTCAAGAAAATTGTCTAATAGATCCATCGTCGGGAAAAGTCAAATATTTTTTAAATAAAAAATACTATTTAATTAAACTAATACAGCTAAAGTAGCATGAAAAGTCACCCAGATAATCTCATCACCCCAAACATAAAATTGTGCATTGTCCCCAATGCACAGCTTAACCATAAGAGGGTAAGAGAAACTCCCTGGTAGACCAAAGGCTGAAGCACTAGCAGTTCATGGGGTACTCAGACTTCTCCCAAGCTTGGTTCTTCGTGCGGGTACCTCACACTTAGTTCCAACCATGCTGTTGCATCCTTCCAATACCTTTGCTTTCCATGCTCCTAAAAAATAAAAAATTGACATTACAAAAATAATACAATTAAAAAAATAAAAAATAAATAAAAGAAAGCAATAAAGCTGGGTTGCCTCCCAACAAGCGCTTGATTTAACGTCGCGGCACGACGCGAATCACTTTTTGCCTCCACCTCGAGCTTATGAAATGAACCCCAAGTTTTGCTTCAAGCTTATGATTATTCTCTTGGGGCAGTACAAATTCTTGCGAGCCATAAATTAGATAAAATCTTATGCACTTGTTGGCTCTCGACCGAGGAGTGTCACCTTGCCTAGACGGCCTTGAGAAATCCAAAATATAAGGCTCATCTACCTCTTCCTTGGACTCCTTTTTATGCTCATAAGGGTGAATTTCCATTTAACCGTCTGAACATAATGTAGAGAAGTGTTTGGAATGAGGCCCAACACACTCAAATACATGAACTTCAAGATTTTTAACCTCCTCAACACCAATCACACTAGAGTCAACTAAATTTGTATCTTCAACGTCCTTGGTTGACTCTAGTATTACTTCTTCAACATTGACATCCTCAAATTCTAGTTGGATAGGTTGTTGATGTTCTACTCTGACCTCCCCATTTAACAACTCAATTCATGCTCTTCTTGGCTACTATCCTCAATATTGGCTTGTTGAGCATTAAAAGCTCCAACCACTTGACTCAATTGAGCCTCCAACTTGCGAATAGTTGCCTCTTGCCTTTCAATGTGCAATTATTTCTCATTGTTTTGTTCCAGAAGGCACTTTAGTATATCCTTGATCTCCTTCAGGTCCGCATTCCCAGGTTCTTTGTTCCTATTAACTTCACAAGAAAAGGTAGAACCATCATAGCAAGGGGTTGGGGAAAAATAAGAAACACAAGCATAACCATGAAGGTGACCATTTTTACCACCACACACATCACACACATTCCACAAATAAGATTGAGTTGGTGGACATAACTCGCTCTTAGGAACGTTTTGAAAATTTTGCCACGGGTGATTTCCTTCACAATATGTATGAAGATCAATAGTAAAATTATCTACACCTAAATTCCCATAATTCCAAGATGTAGTGTTTCTCAAATCAACAGTTATAAAAAAAATACCAAGAAAAAAATAAAACAAAATAAAAGTTCAAACTTGAACCCTAGCAATGTATACAGCTACAACTACACCGTAGTTCCCCGGCAACGACGCCAAAATTTGATCACGCCCAACTCTAGTCCTAAAAAGGATAAGTGATCGCTGCAAATATAATCCGATCTAAAAGTCCGGAGTCGAATCCCACAGAGAACAAGGTTTCGCTGTAATTGTTAATATCGCAAAGAAGACAAGTTTGAACAATTTCAAATTATAATATTAANAATAATACTTGGGACCTGGTCCCTTTACCATCTGACAAAAAGGCAATAGGCTGCAGGTGGGTATACAAAGTAAAGCATAGGTGTGATGGCACAATAGAAAGGTATAAAGCCAGACTTGTTGTGAAAGGCTATACCCAACAGGAGGGTGTGGATTTCACAAAAACTTTTTCTCCAGTGGTTAAGATGACCACAGTGAGAACCTTGATTGCAGTAGCAGTGAAACATAGTTGGGCAATGTTCCAGTTGGATGTCAATAATGCCTTCCTTCATGGGGATTTGCATGAGGATGTCTATATGCAGTTGCCACCTGGGCTAATGGTAGAGGCACAAATAAGATTGAGTTGGTGCACATAACTCGCTCTCAGGAACGTTTTGAAAATTTTGCCACGGGTGGTTTTCTTTACAATATGTATGGAGATCAATAGTAGAATTATCTACACCTAAATTCCCATAATTCCAAGATGTCATGTTTCTCAAATCAACAGTTATAAAAAAATACCAAGAAAAAACAAAACAAAATAAAAGTTCAAACTTGAACCCTAGCAATATATACAGCTACAACTACACCATTAGTTCCCCGGCAACGGCGCCAAAATTTGATCACGCCCAACTATGCCTTATAAAAAGGACAATGCGGTCGTTGCAAATATAATCCGGTTTACAAGTCCGGAGTCGAATCCCACAGAGAACTAAGGTTTAACCACAGCTGTTCACTATCACCAAGAAGACAAGCTTGAACAATTCCTAACTTATAGATATTAAGATTCTTGTGTTTAACTACTTAACTAACAAATTAAAATAGTAAATTAACAACTAAAGATATTGAGAGCTAGAGAAAAGATTAAGGAGGTCTAGAGTTATGATTTCCCCAATTGTCGGAATCCTTCCTGCTATGTCTTCTATAATTTCGCCTAAGTATTCTCTACCGATCATGAGCACTCTTATTACCGTAAATCTCTCCCGAGTAATTACGACAATTTACTAGACGTACTCTCCCGAGATACGCTAGCTGGCTTTTAATACAGCTCACTTTAGATCGCACCCAAGGCTTCGTTATCCCTAATCCCGCCTTTAAACCCTCGGTTATTGATCTCTCATATACTTTGGGAGTGGTGTTGTTCAACAATTACCTAAATATGCACTCTGTCCCGAGTTATGCATACTAAATAGGCACAGCTAATTGAGAGCTCTTCAACCAACCACAATATAAACATAGCTGAACAAATAGAGAAAAGCTATGGCTCAATTATATAAAAACATAACAAGAATTTATCCTACAAAAGGTTCTATCAAAACTCTAGATAACAAATTAGCTATTCATAATAGTATGTAAAACTACAATACTAAAAGTCATAACCAACAATGAAAAATAGGAAGAGGAAGGAAAAACTCGTAGAAGAATTCTCCGCCTTGCTCCCAATGTGTTCTTGCCTCCAAGGGTGTTGTCTAACCTTAAAGTAGTGTCTCTCCGCCTCCTTAGGTCTAATTTGTGTCCAAAATATGTCCTCTTCTTGTTCTTGGCCGGCCTCCTTTGTTTAATATAGGGTTTAGGACTTAAAATCCCATGTTTTGCACTTTAGTCCCTGAAATTTTCGCTTCCTGCCGCGGTTTTGCCGCGGTCGCGGTGGAACCGCGGCCAAACATGCCCTCTGATTCTTCAGTTGTCCGCGACCATCTTCTACCGCGGTCGCGGAAAAACCGCGGTTTTTTCATCCTGTTCCGTTTGGAATTTGGAAAAACGTAAAACATGAAAGTTGTAGCCCTTTGAGTTAGCTTTCCAACCATATATTGTGGAGCCCAAATAGAGTTCTGAGCCAAAAAGTTATGTCTATTTTACTAGACAGTGCGCAATATGCCTCCTCAAGTCTTGGTTCGTACTTAATTATCAAATTTGACCTCCGAACACGATCCCGGCTTAATTCCTTCAGCTTTTACTCAGACTTCAAAGCTTCAAATCACTTAAATTCATTCCATAACATATATATAGCTCGGAATCACACCTACAAGGCATAAAACACACAATTAGTGCAAAACACTAGCGATTAAAGCGCAAACTCAATTAAAGTGCAGTAAATTCGAGTGTAATAAGCGACTAAAATATGCAATTATAGCCTATCATCAATATCCTATACTCAGAATAAAATATTTGGATAATGAATTTAAAATTCTTCCTTATATTCTTTTGTAAGTATATGATCCAGCTTGCAAATTCTTTACATTTGCAAGGTACAATAATCTATTAATTCGGAATTGAGTGACAATTTTTCGATAGAGCTGGCAAATTATATTTTATATGTTCAAAAGTTCGATTATCACAAGGTTATTTTGTTTGTTCTACTCTTGTATGCATCGTTTATAACTAGGTAAAGGTGTCAAGATTCTAGTTTTTTCTTCTTTTATAATGTAAAGGAGTTTATTTCACAATAAGGACCTCAAATAATTTATTTTAAACCAAAAAGATGTCTCTTTTAGCTCCCTTTAATTCAAACTTGAATTGTGGGGAAATTATTGGCTTCACTTTTTTTGTTGCACTGTTTTGAATTATTTCACCTTTTCTTCACCTCCACTTCTATTTTTTAATACAAAGAGAATAAAATCAATTTATTAAACCAAAAGGTAAAAAGCAGGTGTTGTCCCTATTTTCACTGTCTATCGTCATTAATAAATGAAACGGATTAAATTATGTCAAATAAGAACATGTTACTCGTATAATTTTCGGCTAAGATTTTTCCCGTGACCCCTACGATTTAATCAAATAAAATTATTTGCTATTACTTAGTAGCTTGTCCTATTTATTGGAGCTTATGTCGATTCATACTTAACTTTGATATGTTAAAGTTTTTAAATTTAATTGAACGATCAAACATCTAATTTCCCATATCAATTCCCCTTCAATCAAGATCTTCTATTTCCTTTTTCCTACTCCAACCATATACCAACACCTAGTGGCGTAGCCAGAATTCTTTCAAGGATGTTCAAATTTTAAATAAGACAATAATTTTCTTTTGTCGATAAATGGTGCGCCAAAATTTTAAAGCAAACTACGCAGTATTTAGCTAAACAATAAAAATACTTGCTAGAGCTATAATTATAAACCAAATTAACATTAGAAAGACAACAATAGACATTTTATTAATAAAAGTAAACATAAAACTAAGAAAAAGAGAGAGTCGAGAGAGCTTGTAGTCTGAAAAGAGCTTTTGTTGAAGAATTTTTTGTAGAGCTTGACTTTTAAATTGTAAAATTTGATAAAGAAATTACTTTTAGCTAAAAACTACTTTTAATATTAGTTGTATATATTTACACAAATTTTAAGTTTTAAAGTTATTTATTAGGAAAAAATTTAGCTTGAAAAAGGGTCAAATAGACCACAAACGGTGGTTCCGTTTAGTTCTGATAAACAAAATGGACAGATAACTTTGAATCCGTGAACAACACATTACTTTGAATACTTTGGACCGCATAGCTACCTCACTCAATTATGTTAAGGGCGTTCAAAACATAACATATAACCATTTAACTTGTGGCTACGCCAATGTCAAAACCACTAAATAATGATAAAAATAGAATTTAATCAGGACATCTAATATTAACCGTGTAAAATATTTTTACTCTATTAATATAGTTTAATATTTTATAATAAGTTGATTGGTTTATTTCCTAGTTACTATTTACATTTATTATAAAAGATTATTTGTAATTACCTCTTCAGTGATATTATTAAAAAGGAAAAGGATCAAATTTTCACTAGCACTATTTTTGGTCTAAACTTTCTATTGTCATAAGAAAAAAGTTCATTTTTATCCTCGATCCTAAACAGAGCTCCTATAATTATTTTTTTAACCTTAGTCAAAAGTCGAGGAATAAATATGAATATTCTTTCTCCAAAATTTCGGACACATGGACTGCAACCATTTCATGTTGGAGCTTCTTTTAAATGGTAAAAGCTAATACAAGACCATTTGCTAATATTAAAAATATAGATGAACTAAGTTCTCATTTTGCCATAGATTTTGGCTTTATTTTTTCAGAATTTTTTTGACAACATTGTTTGGAAAATAAACTTTAAAAATTATCAAATTTCCAAAAAACTGATTTAGGACAGTTTTAGGGTGAAATTTTTTCTTCCACTCACAAAACTTCAACTTTTATTCTAATGAAATGCGTGTTCAAATACAATTTTAACTTTCAAAAATTTAATTTTTCAATATAACTTCAAAAACTCTTTTTTCAAATTTCAATTAAATCTATGTCCAAACAACAAGTGGATAATATATGGCTTTTGTGCTAATACAATTCTGATATCAAACAAAACAAAATACATGTATTACCTGCCTTTGTTGACTAGAATAAGCTTTCTTTGATTCTTGAAAAAGGCCAATATAGCTCTCAATAATTCTCATAGGGTCATACCCCTTACTCACCTAGGGTGGTTCATTAGGGTGGGTGGTGTACTACTCATCCACTGGACACTGCAAATCTGCAACTTTCTAACGTCTACTATTTCTTTCTTCTCTACTATAACAAACACTGTCTAAAGTTTACTGTAAAGCTTGCAAAATCTTTATTAAACACCACCGCACTTACTCACCAACCCCATCACAAAACCTGCACACTCTACTCACGTTACTCATTCCTTCCTCTCTTTCTTGGTTAAATTCTATATATAGCAAAATTAATTGCTTTCTGTTTGAAAGTATCCCGCAATTCACGTGCTATTATCCTCTCCATTTCCTTTTTCTGTTATAAAGTTTTGTTTTTTTTTTTCTCTCTTTCTTTTATAAGAGAGCGAGTGAGTCAAATTTGAAGCTAAAGTTTGAATCTTGATGAGGTTTAGTGAGATGGGTATGTGGTGGTTTTGTGGATTGGTGATTGTGAGTTTAGTAATAGGAGCAAAAGGGTATCCAGAGGAGGATTTAGTGAAGGCATTGCCTGGACAACCTAAGGTTAGTTTTAGGCAATATGCAGGGTATGTGGATGTAGATGTAAAAGCTGGGAGGAGTTTGTTTTATTACTTTGTTGAAGCTGAGGTGAATCCTGATCATAAACCGCTCACTCTTTGGCTCAATGGAGGTCTGTTTTTTACTTCTTCTTTTCCATTTTTTAAACAAATGTGCCTTGGAATTTATGTGTACTTTCATATTGCTTGGAGTTCGAGCTTTTGTTTTTTGTTTGTTGCGTGTCATGTTTTTTTAACTTCAATGTTTTAAAAAAAGGAAACAACTTTCTTGTTCATTTTTGTACTTTGTTTTTGCCCCCCCCCCCCCCCAAAACCCCCTCCCTCTCCTTACACACACTCTATATATTTGTGCGTATTCAATCTGAGTACTGAAAGCAGACGTTAATTAGTCTGCAGCTACGTTATCACAAGCTAACAAGATGTTAAGTTTGATAGTGAGATGGAACTTACAGCAGTATTTGGACTGAACTAATTTTAGAACTACAAAAATAAGAGTAAACTTATACTGAGATGGAATCTCAAACTTGTTGAACTACACGGGAGTTCACTCAAATTGAGTGAAAGCAGTGGCGGAGGCAGCATTTCCGCGGAAGGGTTCAAAAAATAAAAAAGTTACAAAAGAGATTGTAGCTAGTGGGACTTGAACTAATGACCTTATGAAAGTTTTAAACCCCTTGACCACTAAGCTATGCATTTGAGCTGCATCAAAGGGATTCAAAACATAATATATAGAGGTCTTTCCGCCCCCTGACCCCCCCTAAATCCGCCCCTGCTTTTATGAGTAAGCCTGATTGAACTAGTGAAACGAAGGCAGAATCTTGCAGAGTTATATTTCTTTTTTCCGGATATTTCTTAAATTAAAATGTTGTGAATTTGGTGAATCAAGAACAATAAAAGGTCTTATCTTTGTGTTTCAGGCCCAGGTTGCTCATCAATTGGTGGGGGTGCCTTTACAGAGTTGGGACCATTCTTTCCCACAGGTGACGGTCGAGGTCTTCGAAGAAACTCAAAATCATGGAATAAAGGTATGCTCAGTAGGGTTGAAAGAGCTGATTACTACATGTTTGTTTAGAACAATATGAGTAAAGATAATGAACTCACCACTTCTTCTCTTTTGTACACTAGCATCAAATCTCCTATTTGTCGAATCTCCAGCTGGAGTAGGCTGGTCATACTCGAATACAAGTTCAGACTACAACACCGGTGATGCAAAAACTGGTAAAAGAAAAAGCAACAACGATGTTATGATCATGCATTAGTTGTATTTAATCCTAGCAAATAGCTGAAATTTAGCCTACTTGCTTCTGTGGCAGCAATGGATATGCATATATTCATGATGGAATGGTTGAAGAAATTCCCGGCATTCAGATCAAGGGAACTATATCTCACAGGAGAAAGTTATGCAGGTCAAAGACATTTAACAATCAAACTTATCTCCTGTTCTCATTTTGAACTATCAAACTTATTAAAACTATAGTATATGTTTGTAATTGCTGTTGATGAGAAGACTATATTTTTATAATTGCTGTTGATGCTTGAAGAGAATTGTAGGAATTCGTTTTAAAAATTGTCAGCGCCTTATTCAGAGAAAAACAAAAATCTGTTGCTGGATTTAGGCAACAGATTGTCTTCTAATTATTTTCATTTAGCTTGTCCTTCTTCAACTGGTCCCTAAGGAATCCTGTGACGTTTAGACTTGTCAGGGAAAGGGGATTTAGTCCTAAGCCCGTGCTTAGCAGGATCTGTCGTTAAGAAATGAGATTCGTGATTCTGTTCTGTTCTTTCTCTTCTGCTGGTAATATTCCTCTAGGCTGACATAGTTTTATCTTCTCTTGTTCAGGGCACTACATTCCACAATTAGCTGTTACTCTTCTTGACCACAACGAACATTCAAAAGAATACAAGTTCAACGTTAAAGGAGTTGCAGTAAGCAAACTATACCTCTCTTATGCATGCCTTTATTTATTAATTTCTTTATCTTCATATTTATGATTTATCTGGAGAAGTTTTCTGTGGGTATATGCTGGTTAAATGTTTCATTTTCTTTGTCAGATTGGGAATCCACTCCTGAAACTTGATCGTGATGTTCCAGCAACCTATGAATACTTTTGGTCTCATGGGATGATTTCTGATGAAGTAGGGCTAGCAATTATGAATCAATGTGACTTTGAGGATTATACCTTTGGCAGTCCACACAATGTTTCACATGAATGCAATAATGCCATATCTGAAGCAAACGACATTATTAGTGAATATATAAATAACTATGATGTGATTCTTGATGTGTGCTATCCGTCCATAGTGGAACAAGAGTTGCGATTAAGGAAAATGGTACTTTAAATTTGGTTTTCTTCATTCACTCAACTTCTTTATATCTGTGTTTATGCTGGAACTTAATAGTGCTTTCTTTCCCCCTTTGCAGGCTACTAAGATGAGTGTGGGTGTTGATGTGTGCATGAGCTATGAAAGGCGCTTCTATTTTAACCTTCCGGAGGTTCAGAAAGCACTTCATGCAAATAGGACCAACCTGGCGCATAGCTGGTCGATGTGCAGCCGGTAAGTGTGTAAAATATCAAGTTCATATAAACAGACACACAATAACTGATTACATCTATGATGTTACTATTTCACTAGCAAATTAGAACCTTTGACTTCTATGATTTACCTACTATGTCAAAGGCCATAAATTTCAATGAACCGTTTGTATTGCTAATGGATTCTTACTTCTATTGCAGTGTTCTGAATTACAGTGACGTAGACGGGAACATCAATATTCTTCCATTGCTCAAAAGAATAATCCAAAACCATATTCCTGTTTGGATTTTCAGGTAAAGATTCCAAACCTACTGTCCATAGGTTTGGTCCATTTTCTTGTCCTAGAAATAAATAGTGCTCGATTTTGAATTTTCTTGCTGCAGCGGAGACCAAGATTCTGTAGTGCCATTGCTTGGCTCCAGGACCCTTGTACGCGAGCTAGCTCATGACATGGGGTTCAAGATTACAGTCCCATATGGAGCTTGGTTTCACAAAGGACAGGTAATGTAAAATCGAATTCTTTCTTTCCAACAACGCTGATGATGAGTGTAATCAACTGTTTGTGTTGTTTAAACAGGTCGGAGGTTGGCAAACAGAGTATGGCAACTTATTGACCTTTGCCACTGTAAGAGGTGCTGCACATATGGTGCCATATGCACAACCTTCAAGAGCTCTGCATCTGTTTAGTTCATTTATACGTGGCCGGAGGCTCCCAAACAACACACGTCCCTCCATCGACGACTGAGAGAAATCCACGATTGAGCACTTCAAGAGGATAATGAACATTGGGGACTTCATCTAGGAAATATAAAACAAGAAAAAGCAAAATCATTGCCTTGGTAATTGGTTCTGAAGTAGCTAAGCATTTCCTAGATTAGCAGTGTGATAGGGGGAATATGTCAAGGGTTCTCTATCTTCAGTATCTTTCTTTGAAATATAAAAAAAAGGGAAGCAAAGGCAAAAAGAAAAGAAAGAAGAATTGGAAGCCACAGCTGATTTCTTATATACTGTACCAATTTTTTATTTTTGTTTACCCCAAAATTGGGTATAAATTAAATTTGTACGCGGTTTAAAGGACACGTGGTTTAATTCAACGCGAACAACTAAGAATAGCAGATAAATGAATTAAAGACGAAATAAACGATCAAACCAATTGCAATGTTGTGACCAAGCTTGATCTTATATTGAACAGTGAACTCGTCCTCGATTGGACCTTCGGTTCGAGCACAATCGTGAATGAAGAATAGAACAAGTGAGCAAAGTTCTTAACAGTAGCTAGAAAGTAAAAATAAACTTTTATTGCTTTGGATTGCGTGTTACAATGTGTCAGATCAAAGAAAAACTTCCCTTTTATATAGTAGGATAATTTCAGTCCTAGTACAAGTTTTTTTCCGGTAATTATTGATCCATAGTTGATTCTGAACGACATTCGCGCCGCAATGTCCGGTTGAGGGCGATTATTACATCCCCATCAGTCGTGCATAATCGTCCACTGCGTCTCCCGCGGTCTAAAAGTTATACTTGGTCCGGGGTGCGTTGCTTTACCGTGTCTGATGTCGGATATATCGTCTATCCTTCCCGGGTTTAGATACGATGGGTCTCTGGCCCCGATTACAATCTCGCAGATCCGCGTTCCCCCTTCGTTCTTTCATCGGGGAATCGGGGTTGGCATTGCCCCTAATTTTACCCGTACACAGATAGTCCCCTCGTTTTTCGGAGGTAGATTTATCGAAGCGATGGGAAGCGAAAAGTGAACCCCGATTTCTTCCTTCGTACGTTACCACCGACGAAACGTCCCATAAGTCGCGTCGTTCTGACTTGAGACACGTGTCAGCCGCCAGTTGATTGTCCTTGAATGTGAAACGTCGCGCATTGATTGTTCTTCCCCTATAAAAACTCTGACCCTTTTTCACTTCTCCACTTTTCGATTCCAGAAGTCTTCGACTTACCCTCTGTCACGACCCAAAATTCAAACCGTCGTGATGACACCTAACCCCACCCGCTAGGTAAGCCAACTAATAATAAAACACAATATAATAATACTGAAGTGAGTCAAAAATGAGATAACTGAATTTTATACAACTCCATAAGGACTGGTAGTACAAATCATGAGCGTCTAAAATTTAGATTTTTACAAGACTGAAGTGAAACAATCACAACACCTGTTCGAAATGTAAATGAACATAATTCGAATCTAATGCTACCAAGGACAAGTGATAGCCATAATTGGAGAGTAAGTACATCTTCTGATCCAGCTCCCGCCGTATGCAGCAACATCAACATCCAACATCTGCACGCAAGGTGCAAAAGTGTAGTATGAGTACAACTGACCTCATGTACTTAATAAGTAACAAACATAACCTTAGGTTGAAAGTAGTGACGAGCTAGGACAAGGGTCAGAGTCCAACTCCAATAACCGCAACAGTTCATAATAGTATAATAAAGATGGTACAAGAAATAACTCAGCTCATTCACAGTTAGGGAAAATAGGCAAGCTTCTAAAGTATAACAGTATATCCCAAATCTTTCACCGAAAACCCCCAAAAATATATGAGTAAGTTTGAAAACTGTGATTTCCCCAAAAACCTTTCAACAATAAAGTAGATGTTTCATTTTCAGATAGCATGAGGAGAATACATCTCTATGCCTACATGTCAATATACAGGTGAAATCATGAATGTCACCAGAAATCGGGTAGCAGAAGAAAATGCATATCTATGCATGTATCTCAGGTATGCATGTAAAATGCAATGCATCTCAGTGATGAACTCATGTAATCACACTGTCAGAGCACTCAATCACTCAGTACTATACGGGGCAGGTCCAGCCCAGGGAAGATCCATCCCTCAATATAAATAGTGACTGACAGTCAGTCACTCAGTACTATATAGGGCCAATCCAGCCCAGGGAACTCCATTCCAAATATAATATCCACTGCGCTCACTGTGGGGGTGAAGACTCCGGAGGGGCTTCTTCAGCCCAAGCGCTATAATAAGCCAGATCCAGGCATAAATAAATAAATAAAAATATGTTGCGGCGTGCAACCCGATCCCTTAATTATCACTCACAATCAGGCCCTCGGCCTCACTCAGTCATTAATCTCTCTAGTCTCTTCGCTCACAATGCTCATGCTAAGCGGCCCTAATAAATGATACGAGATGTGACAATACACGATAACAGAGACTGAGATATGATATGTAATGATAAATGCGACTGAGTACATAACTGCAATTAAGTAAAAACTCAATAGCAAAGAACGGCCACTATGGGTCCCAATAATACCAGCATATAACTTAAACATGATTTCTAGCATCAATTACAGCTCAGGTGCTCTAACACATAGAGTACAGTAAAAATGTTTAGATAAGATAGCTACACAGTTCCATGGAATCGACTAAAACACAATTTACACGATGCACGCCCACACGCCCATCACCTAGCATGCGCGTCACCTCAACATCCATCACATATTACGTATTTCGGGGTTTTATACCCTCAGCACCAAGTTTAGAAGCATTACTTACCTCGAACAAGCCAAATCCAATACCGAGCAAGCCAAGCGATGCTACAAAAATGCTATCTCGCGCGTACCGACCTCCGAACGGCTCGTAACTAGCCAAAAGCAACTCAAATACATCAAATAAAGCCTAAGGAAACAGTTCCAAATGATAAAGGTCGAATCTTTAATCAAAATCCCAAAGTCAACCAAAAAGTTAAACCTGGGCCCCCACCTCGGAACCTGACAAAAATCACAAAATCTGACTATCCATTCAATTACAAGTCCAACCATACTAGTTTCACTCAAATCAGACTCCGAATCGATGTTCAAAACTCAAAAACTCACTCTAGGAAACTTTAGTCAAAACCCCCCATTTCTCTTTTGAAATCATCAACCAAATGCCAAAATCGAGGATAGATTCACGAAATATGACCAAACCGAGTAGAGAACACTTACCCCAATTCACGTGGTGAAAATGAGATAACTGAATTTTATACAACTCTCCAAGGACTGCTAGTACAAATCATGAGCGTCTAAACTTTAGATTTTACAAGACTGAAGTGAAGCAATTACAGCATCTATTCGAAATTGATGTTCTAAACGTCAATATCACACAAGAGGGGGGGGGGGTGATTTGTGTGGTACCCAATTTTCGCTCTAGAAGAACCTGGTTCTTCTAGGTGTTCTAAATACTACTATTTGCGGAATGATAAGTACATAAAATAAAGAACACAGAGATTTTTACGTGGAAAACACCTGGCTCAAAAGGTGAAAAAACCAGGACCTACTACTCAGTAGGATTTTCCCAAACTTCCACTAATATCACTGAGCCAAAACAGCATTTACAAAAACTCTTTGTAAACCTAAGGATTAACTCTAATCCCGTTGTAGCACACAGCCTCAACTGTTGCAACAACTTCAAGTTAGCTTATAACTTGAACACTCTAAGTACCTAATACAATTGCTTCTATGAAAGCTGAAAGGTACAACTTTTAACCACCTACTACAATTGAACTAGAATAAAAGAGAGACACAATGGAATTGGTTCTTCTATCTCGTTCAAGTAGCTTCAGGAGTGTACACTCAAATCTCACATAAATTGCTTGCAAAATCGCCTTGCTCTTTTGCTCTCAATTTAGTTTAACTTCTGCATTTGTGCAATACCTGTAAAGAGAACAATCACTGTCTTTTAATAGGTTAGTAATCAGAGTTTGATTGGGACTCAATTGCTGATCTTCTATCGTAGTTGAGTCCTTGAAGATCTCAAACTCCAACACTATCTTTATCCGGATTGTGTTCTCTTCATATACGGAGACTTTCTCCCCTTATCCAATATGCAACCTTTTCGATCAGATCAGGAGATATTGCTGCTTGATCAGTAGGACTTATCTCCTTTACGTGCATCTCACATGTATAGGTTGATCATGACTGTGCTTCACATGATGGACCTGGTCCATGACTGAGTTCTTTTGTCATTCTTCAAAACTTCACCTGTTCTTGGGCCAACAAATTCCCCCTTTTTGATGATGACAAACTCTGCGTGTTTTACTGATTCGAAACCTGTAAGAACTCAGCTTAACCATCAACACTAAACTTAGAAAATTCACTTATCATCAAGGACCAGGTTAATTAGGTTATAAACATCACTTATTTCAGAATATGTAAAGCACAATATCTCTTCCCCCTTTTGGCATCATCGAAAAGTTGCATACACAATGTGAACCCCAGATTTTAATAAATACTCATGGCCACTGGGGCAACTGCAAGTGCAAGCTTGGTGCAATCATCAGTAATCTAACAAACATATTTAAACTATCAAGGTCAGAATAATCATTAAACAAGAGAAAACAACAGTTGTCATTGATAGAGATATGTTGCCACCAACAATCCACAAAAAGAAATAAAAACATTCAACCATGAGCAAAAAAAAAAAAAAACAGAAAAATCCCTAATCTGGGTCACTGGGGGTACTAGACAAGTTCAGGAGACAAGTGCTAGGAGTCCTAAGGCTCGGAGGAACTGGAGGGTTGAGTTTGGGGAAGATTCAACATGTTCTGACGAATTCCATCATTCTTCTCCTTTTCTTTGGCAAGCTCAATTCTAAGACCATCTCTCTCAGTTTCCACTTCAACCACGCGAGCCTTGAGCCTAGCAATTTCAGCATCCTTAGCTGCACATTCCTGAACCAGAGTCCTAACTTTGCTGTTGATGGGTGTCTTCAGAGATGAACCAGGTTCAACTGGGATGGCATGGACCGGACAGTCACAGGCAAGAAGAGTTTTGATGCCAGAGTGTTCCTTGCTCGAGGCCATTTCCCGTTTCTTCAGAGGCACATTTAGCCTGTCCAGTACTGTGGTCAGTATGAAGCCATATGGAGTAGCATGAGCCTTGGAACCATTTATAACGTTGTCTAGCAGTTTGACAATGAGTGCAGGCCAGTTGATATGCTTTCCTCTCTCCAGGCACTCCACAAGAACCAGGTCCATGTAGTTAGCAGTGTGCCTTCTCTCTTGTCTGGGCAATAAGAACTTGTTGACAAACTCAAATACAACCTTGTGCTAAGGCCTCATCTCACTTTTCTGCACAGCCCTGGCTTTATTCACTTCCTCTGAATCACAGAACCTCTTGGTGATTTCAAGGGCAGTAGGAAGGGAGTCCAGGCATGGCCACCTTTGCTTAGTATAGTCATCAAACCCTTCAGAGGGTATGTCCAGAATCTCTCCCAGTTTCTCTGCATCAAACTGCATTGGGACTCCCTTCACCAAGCTACTAACAACTCCATCCTTAACAGCAGCATTTTCCATAAATTCAATCAGCTCATTTCTGGCTAGCCTACCATCCATTTGAAGGACTATGTCCTTCCGTCCTTGAGAAGCTAAAGAATCTACCAATCTCATCATCCCTGGTTCCACCAGGTCCCTCAACAATCTACCTTTTAAAATCTTCATTCTGCCAAAGATGGCAAACTTGTCCTGTTCCTTCTCAGAATCATTCTTTTCTTCTTCTCCACTCCAGTCATCATCATCTGAAACTTTTGTTTGTTTAGCTTTCACTGCAGATCTTGTCCTCTTGGCTAGTGTGGGTTCAACATCCACAGGCGCAGAAGAAGACTTCTTGGAGGAAGTCTTGGGCTTTTTAGGCTTGGGTGTAGGAACCTCCACTGTTGTACCCCTTTCTTAATGGACCAGTTCCATCTCCTCTTCCTCAACAGCCTCTGAGGATTCTGCAATCTTTCCCTTTCCCTTATCCATTTTCTTTTTCTTACTTTCTTCTAAGGCTTTTTGTAGATCAGCTTCACTCTGTTTTACCCTGCTTCTTGTGGCTCTACCCCTAGGCACTGAAGAGGCAGTAGGTGTAGGAGATGAAGCTTTTCTTTTCTTGGAAGTCTTGGGAACATTTGGGGCTTTTGTTGTGGGAGCTCTGCGTTTCTTTGGGTCATAGCTTGCCCCAACCTTCTTCAGTAGATCAGCTAGGGTCTCTTCAGTAGATGAAACAGGTTCATCTCTATACATTCTCAAATGAACCAACCCCTCAGCAGCTTCCCCAGAACCACTTCCCCCTGACTTCATGCCACTCTCTTCTAACCTCTCTTGTGCAACTCCACATATAGCAAGAATGCTCCCTTCCCATTTCCCCTCTCTTCACCACATGCACCCTCTCTCTCTTTTTCTTTTTCAAGATTCTTTTTACCTCCACTCCTACGTATCTCAGGCACTTCAACATCCCTAATGGGTCCAACCAGAACAAACCTAGTCTCTATGTTTTCATTCACAGATGAACTTACCTCAGTAGGGGATTCTTGAGTCTTCTTAGAGTTAGAAGACCCATGTCCTTCCCCCTCAGTCGCTGATTGATATGATTCTGACTCAGAGCTGGAGTCTGAATTTGGAGTTTTTCTTTGCTTCATTTGGCTTGCTTTCAACCTTTCGTTTAAAACCTTCTCAAAGCCCCAGATGCTACAGTCTTTCAAGCAAGCATTTTCTGCCTTCGTAGTCTAGGTTTTGAGATCACTGGGTGGAGTAGATGAGGATAAATTTGAGAGAGTTGGTGGTGGAGGAGATCCAGGATGGTCTTGTGGATTAGACATGATTGTTGATTTCTTGAGAGAATTTGGGAGTTTTGGAGAAAAGGGCAATTGGAAGTGAAGAAGAGTTTTTGACGGTTTTGGAATTATGATGAAGGCTGGAGAGATGGTGTGTATTTAAAGAGAATTAGACATTTAATCAGTAACGACAGCTTTTTGCAGGGGTCAAATAGGAGTCTAATCAAACTGAAACTCCAGAATTTAAATGATCGATTTGGCTTCCCTAGATATTTGGCAAAAATTACGGTTTAGAGTTCTAGGATGGACGGAACTGGTTCAATGCCAACGGATAGAATTTTCTAGGAATTTGACAAGTATAGGACTTCTGCTCATGATTGAAACGTTAATCTTTCTAATTGTGCAGAGTATAGAAAACATACCTGAGCTTTCATATGAGCCCATACTGATGAACCAGGTTCTTCATTTAGAACTCTCTTGAACAAGCCTCAAATGCCATAATAGAGAAAAATTTGTGAAAGATCAGTGAGTCATATAAACACATGTCACAGGAGTATACTAATTAAAGTATGAAGCTGAGTAAGAATTAATCTAGATATTTGCACAAGTTTAGAATTCCTAGCCAAACTTTTTTTTCATCATTTTTTTTTCAATTAATTTTTTTTCATTGTGCATTCTGAACTGGACCTATTAGGTGATCTTAATCATCCCTAATTCCAACCTGTTCCTCTCAAATTTTTCTCTACTCAGTGCTTTAGTGAAGATGTCAGCAATTTATTTATCAGTAGCACAGAATTCTATGGAGATCAATCCTTTCTCATAGTTATCTCTTAAGAAGTGGTGCCTAATATCTATGTGCTTAGTCCTCTTATGATGAACATGGTTCTTTGTCATACTTATAGCACTAGTGTTATCACAGAATATAGGAATGCAACCAACTTCAATGCCAAAATCTACCAGCTGCTATTTGATCCATAGCAATTGAGCACAACAAGAAGCAACAGCAACATATTCAGCCTCAGCAGTGGATAAGGCCACTGAATTTTGCTTCTTAGTAGCCCATGACACAAGACATGAACCAAGGAAGTGTGCCATACCTGAGGTGCTCTTCCTATCCACTAGGAAACCTGCATAATCAGCATCAGCATATCCTACTAGATTGAAATTACTACCTTTGGGGTACCAAAGACACAGATCAGTGGTGCCTTTCAGATATCTTAGTATCCTCTTGACAGCAGTCAAGTGAGACTCTTTTGGATTGGCCTGAAAACGAGTACAAAGCCCTACACTGAAAATAATGTCAGGTCTGCTGGCAGTAAGATATAAGAGTGAACCAATCATACCCCTATACAACTTTTGATCAACTGATGAACCAGGTTCATCAATGTCTAATTTAGTGGCAGTTGCAATGGGTGTGTCTATTTCTTTTGATTCTTCCATTTTAAACTTTTTGATAAGCTCTTTTGCATACTTCTGCTGATGGATCATGGTTCCATTAGGACTTTGTTTGATCTGCAAGCCTAAGAAGAAGTTAAGCTCACCCATCATACTCATTTCAAACTCACTCCCCATTAGTTCTGCAAAGTTCTTACTTAGCTTATCAGCGGTGGCCCCAAAGATTATGTCATCAACATATATTTGTACCACAAGGAGATCCTTACCTTTTTCCCTTAGGAATAAGGTACTGTCAATTTTACCTCTTTTGTAACCATGTTCAAGCAGAAATTTGGACAGTCGTTCATACCATGCTCTTGGGGCCTGCTTGAGTCCATAGAGAGCCTTGTCTAACTTGTACACATGCTCAAGACATTCCTTGCTCTCAAACCCTGGAGGTTGTTTCACAAACACTTCTTCTTTCAGGTAGCCATTTAGGAAGGCACTTTTGACATCCATCTGATGAAGAGTGAATTCCATGTGTGCTGCAAAGGCTATGAGGAGTCTGATTGCCTCTAGTCTTGCAACTGGAGCAAAAGTCTCATCATAATCTATGCCCTCCTCTTGGCTGTAACCTTGGACCACCAGTCTTGCCTTGTTTCTTGTAACTGTTCCATCTTCATCAAGTTTGTTTCTGAAGACCCATTTTGTACCAATAACTGATCTGTCCTTGGGTCTTGGAACTAGATGCCAAACTTGACTTCTCTCAAACTGATTGAGTTCATCTTGCATTGCATTCACCCAATCTGCATCCTGCAAAGCCTCAACAACATTTTTAGGTTCAATAAGAGATAAAAAGGCATCAAAAGCACACAGATTCTTTAATTGTGATCTAGTTTTGACTCCAGATGTTGGATCAGTGATAATGTTCTCAATAGGATGAGAACTTTGATACTTGTGAGGTTTCACAACCAACTGGTTTCTACTAGATGTTTCTTCCATGTTCTGTTGCTGAGGTACAAGGTCATGAACAGGTTCTTTTAGGGGGTTTATTTCAATTCCTCTTCGATTAGTTCCCCCTGTCAGGTTGCCCTAAATAGAAGAACCTGTTCCATCACCTGTTCTTTCTTTTGGTGCCACTTTGACTTGTGCTGATGCTTCAGTCAAGTCCTTTACCAATCCAATGGCTTCATCTTCATGTTCTTGTCTCTTAGAAAGAATGTTAGTTTCATGAAATACTACATGTACACTTTCTTCTACACACAAAGTTCTTTTGTTGAACACTTTATATGCTTTGCTATGTGAAGAATATCCGAAGAATACTCCCTCATCACTTCTGGGATCAAACTTACCTAGGGAGTCTTTTCCATTATTATGCACATAGCACTTGCAACCAAATGTACTACGATGGGATATGTTTGGTTTTCTCCTTTTAAGTAACTCATAGGGAGCCTTCTCTACCATAGGTCTTGTCATGCATCTATTGCTTATGTAACAAGCAGTGTTTACAACCTCTGCCCAGAAGCTGTGAGGCAATTTACTAGAAAGCACATGGTTCTAGCCATGTCTTCAAGAGTTCTGTTCTTTCTTTCAACTACTCCATTTTGTTGAGGGGTCCTAGGGGCAGAGAAATTATGATCTATACTATTTTCATCACAGAATTCAACAAAATTGGAATTTTCAAATTCAGTTCCATGATCAGACATAATGGATGCAAGTTGATTTCCTAATTGTTTCTGAGTTTTTCTAACAAATGCAGTGAACATGTCAAATGCTTCATCTTTGGAGGTTAGAAATAGAACCCAGGTAAATCTAGAATAATCATCAACAAGCACCATTACATATTTCTTTCCACCTCTGCTCATGGTTCTCGTTGGACTACATAGATCCATGTGGACCAGTTCCAACGACTTGGTTGTACTTAGCATTTTCTTGCTTTTGAAGGATGATCTTACCTGCTTCCCCTTGCACATGCCTCACAAACTTTGTCTTCCTTGAACATGATATTNAAAGACCCATTTTGTACCAATAACTGATCTATCCTTGGGTCATGGAACTAGATGCCAAACTTGACTTCTCTCAAACTGATTGAGTTCATCTTGCATTGCATTGACCCAATCTGCATCCTGCAAAGCCTCAACAACATTTTTAGGTTCAATAAGAGATAAAAAGGCATCAAAAGCACACAGATTCTTTAATTGTGATCTAGTTTTGACTCCAGATGTTGGATCAGTGATAATGTTCTTAATAGGATGAGAACTTTGATACTTGTGAGGTTTCACAACCAACTGGTTCCTACTAGATGCTTCTCCTATGTTCTGTTGCTGAGGAATAGGGTCATGAACAGGTTCTTTTAGGGGATTTATTTCAATTCCTCTTTGATTAGTTCCCCCCTGTCAGGTTGCCCTGAATAGAAGAACCTGTTCCATCACCTGTTCCTTCTTTTGGTTCCACTTTGACTTGTGCTGAGGCTTCAGTCAAATCCTTTACCAATCCAATGGCTTCATCTTCATGTCCCTGTCTCTCAGAAAGAATGTTAGTTTCATCAAATACTACATGCACACTTTCTTCTACACACAAAGTTCTTTTATTGAACACTTTATATGCTTTGCTATGTGAAGAATATCCCAAGAATACTCCCCCTCACTTCTGGGATCAAACTTACCTAGGGAGTCTTTTCCATTATTGTGCACAAAGCACTTACATCCAAATGCCCTAAGATGGGATATATTTGGTTTTCTCCCTTTAAGTAACTCATAGGGAGTCTTCTCTACAAGAGGTCTAGTCATGCATCTATTGATAATATAACATGCAGTGTTTACAGCCTCTGCCCAGAAGCTATGGGGCAGCTTACTAGAGCGAAACATAGTCCTAGCCATGTCTTCAAGAGTCCTGTTCTTTCTTTCAACTACTCCATTTTGTTGAGGAGTCCTAGGGGCAGAGAAGTTATGATCTATACCATTTTCATCACAGAATTCAGCAAACTTAGCATTTTCAAATTTAGTCCCATGATCAGACCTAATGGATGCAAGTTGATTTCCTAATTGTTTCTGAGTTTTTCTAACAAAGGCAGTAAACATGTCAAATGCTTCATCTTTAGATGTTAGAAATAGTACCCAGGTAAATCTAGAATAATCATCAACAAGTACCATTACATATTTCTTTCCACCTCTGCTCATGGTTCTCATTGGACCACAGAGATCCATATGGACCAGTTCCAACGACTTGGTTGTGCTTACCATTTTCTTGCTTTTGAAGGATGATCTTACCTGCTTCCCCCTTGTACAGGCCTCACAAACTTTGTCTTCCTTGAACTTGATGTTAGGTAACCATATCACCAAGTCCTTAGAGACTAATTTGTTTAGCTGATTCAGACTGGCATGACCAAGTCTTTTGTGCCACAGGAGGGGATCATTATCCAGCACACTTAGACAGGTTAGTTCATTTTCTGAGAGAGTAGACAAATCTACAATGTAAATATTGTTAACTCATTTTCCCTGCAAAACAATCTTGTCAGTGGTAAGGTTAATCACAAAGCATTTAGTAGAGGTGAATGCTACAAGGTTACCTCTGTCACACAATTGTGACACACTGATCAGGCTGTATTTCAAGCCATCTATCAAGTAGACATTCTCAATGGAGTGAGAGTCTGTCTTACCTACCTTTTCCAACCCCCAATAATCTCACCTTTCTTCCCATTTCCAAAGGAGACATTACCTCCCTTTAAGTCCTCAAGTGAAAGGAACTGGTTCTTGCTTCCAGTCATATATTTTGAGCAGCCACTATCCATGTACCATATTTGGCTACTTCCCTTTACTTGGACCTGCAAAAAGAAATCAGGGGTTAGTCTTAGGAACCTAAACTAGTTTGGGTCCCTTTCTATAGGCAAAGGGATAAATCAAATTCCTTCTAGCCCACCCAGGCAACCTATTTTTTTCTTGAACAAAAGCTTTGTTCTTTTGACTGGCCTTTTCTTTTGCATTGCATTCATTTTTGTAATGGCCGGTCTTGCCACAGTGTGTGCAGATTTTGTTCTCATGAAGAGTGAGGTACTTGCTTTTAGGATCCCACTTAGGTGCTTGAGTCCCATAGCCAAGTCCTCTTTTGTTGCTACTGTGATGTTCTTGTAGCCAGGAGAGTGCATCAGAAGCCTTGTTCCATTTGCAAGTTCTGTCTAGTTCATGTTTTACCTTCCCTAGATCTTCTCTTAATACTTTTATCTGCTCATCCTTCCTGTACAGCTCATCCTTCATTTTTCTTAAGTTTTCTTCTAGGGTGAGATGTGTGTGATCAACTTTCTTCTTTCCTGTTCCTAACTTCAGTTTTAAGTTTTCAGACCTAAGTTCTAGGACACTAGTGTCAAGTTCAAGAACATGGTTCTTCAACTCAGCATTTTAACTTTCACTCTCATTAGCCCTAGACTCTAGATTTTTGCACTTGGCTTTTAGGATCACACATTCCCTAGACAGTTCTTCCTTCTCATTGTTAATTATCTCAGACTCATCAATGAAGTCTAGCAGTAGCTCAGACAACCTTTCTTTAGACAGGAATTTAATCTTGTCTTTGAGATGAAGAATACTTACCTCTTGTTCATCATCTAATTCTCCGATGGCCATAAGTGCTTGTTCATCTCCAGCTTCATCTTCTGAGTCCTCATCTGATGTTTCTCCCCAGGCAGCAACCATAGCCTTTGTTGATCCTTTGTTCCTTTTTGGTTGAACCTGTTCCTTCTTCTTGTTCCTTCGTTCAGCCCTTTCCTTCTTCTACTCAATTTCCCATTGAGGACAATTCTTGATCATGTGATCAGTCTTACCACATTTGTAGCAACCCTCATTGGTCTGTTTCTCAGGAGCCCTTGGTTTGTTGAAGGTTGTACCTCTTGAAGAACCCTTTCCTCTCATCAGGTACTTTTTGAAATCTCTTGTGATCATAGCCATTTCCTCATCCTCCAGATCTAAACCTTCAGTAATTCTAAGAGCCAGACTTTTTTCCTTCTTGGGTGCATCCATTTTCATGGTTTGCCTTCTCAGTTCATAGGCAGTAAGGTTTCCAATTAGTTCATCCAGCTTGAGGGTAGCAATATTCTTTGATTCCTGAATAGCAGTGATTTTGCTTTCCCAAGAGACTAGCAGAATCCTTGTTAAAATCTTCTCAACTTTGTCTTCTTCAAGGATAATCCTTCCAAGAGACTTAAGTTCATTTGTCAGTGTGGTGAACCTTGTATACATCTCTTGGATGGTTTCTCCTTCCTTCATGGTGAAATTCTCATATTGAGAATACAGTAGTGTTCCTCTGGACCTCTACACTTGAGGTGTTCCTTCATGAGCCACTTGCAAAGTGTCCCAGATTTTCTTAGCAGTGGTACAGCTTTGAATTCTACTGTACTCATCTGGACCTAATCCACACACAAGCCATTTCTTGGCCTTGGCATTTTTCTTCCATTTCTTCAAATCTTCAGCAGTGCAGTCAGCTCTTGTCTTTGGCACATCCACTCCTTCCTCATTCTTCTTTGTAGTTGCCAAAGGACCATCAGTGACTATGTACCAGAGTTCATAGTTCTCTCCTATGATATGATCTCTCATCCTGTTCTTCCACCAGGAATAGTACTGACCATTGAAGAGTGGAGGCCTAGCAGTGGATTGCCCTTCCCAGTTTCCGGGTGGTGCACTCATGATGATCTTTTCCTAAGGTGTTAGCCTCTTCAAGGATAACCCGCTCTGATACCAATTGATTTTCTAAACGTCAATACCACACAAGAGGGGAGGTGATTTGTGTGGTACCCAATTTTCTCTCTAGAAGAACCTGGTTCTTCTAGGTGTTCTAACTACTAATGTTTGCGGAATGATAAGTACATAAAATAAAGAACACAGAGATGTTTACGTGGAAAACACCTCGCTCAAAAGGTGAA
Organism: Nicotiana attenuata; assembly: GCF_001879085.1. Lineage (NCBI taxonomy): Eukaryota > Viridiplantae > Streptophyta > Magnoliopsida > Solanales > Solanaceae > Nicotiana > Nicotiana attenuata. The sequence goes on from NW_017671986.1 coordinate 70,803, forward strand.
AAAACCACGACCTACTACTCAGTAGGATTTTCCCAAACTTCCACTAATATCACTGAGCCAAAACAACATTTACAAAAACTCTTTGTAAACCTAAGGATTAACTCTAATCCCGTTGTAGCACACAGCCTCAACTGTTGCGACAACTTCAAGTTAGCTTATAACTTGAACACTCTAAGTACCTAATACAATTGCTTCTGTGAAAGCTGAAAGGTACAACTTTAAACCACCTACTACAATTGAACTAGAATAAAAGAGAGACACAATGGAATTGGTTCTTCTATCTCGTTCAAGTAGCTTCAGGAATGCACACTCAAATCTCACATAAATTGCTTGCAAAATGCCTTGCTCTTTTGCTCTCAATTTACTTTAACTTCTGCTATTGTGCAATACCTGTAAAAGAAAACAATTACTGTCTTTTAATAGGTTAGTAATCAGAGTTTGATTGGGACTCAATTGCTGATCTTCTATCGTAGTTGAGTCCTTGAAGATCTCAAACTCCAACACTATCTTTATCCGGATTGTGTTCTCTTCATATACGGAGACTTTCTCCCCTTATCCAATATGCAACCTTTTCGATCAGATCAGGAGATATTGCTGCTTGATCAGTAGGACTTATCTCCTTCACGTGCATCTCACATGTATAGGTTGATCATGACTGTGCTTCACATGATGGACCTGGTCTATGACTGATTTCTTTTGTCATTCTTCAAAACTTCACCTGTTCTTGGGCCAACAGAAATGTAAATGAACATAATTCGAATCTAATGCTACCAAGGACAAGTGATAGCCATAACTAGAACGTAGGTACATCTTCTGATCCAACTCCCGCCGTACGCAGCAAGATCAACATCCAACATCTGCACGCAAGGTATAGAAGTGTAGAATGAGTACAACCGACCCTAAGTACTCAGTAAGTAACAAACCTAACCTTAGGTTGAAGTAGTGACGAGCTGGGACAAGGGTCAGAGTTCAACTACAATAACCGCAACAGTTCTAACAGTATAATAAATAAGGTACAAAAAATAACTCGGCTCATTCACAGTTATGGAAAATAGGCATGCTTCTAAAGTATAACAGTAGATCCCAAATCTTTCGCCGAAAACCCCCAAAAAAATATGAGTAAGTTTGAAAATTGTGATTTTCCCGGAAAACCTTTCAACCATAAAGAAGATGTTTCATTTCAGATAGCATGAGGAGAATACATCTCTATGCCTATATGTCAATATACATGTGAAATCATGAATGTTACCAAAAATCGGGTAGCAGAAGGAAATGCATCTCAATGCATGTATCTCAGGTACGCATGTCAAATGCAATGCATCTCAGTGATGAACTCATGTACTCACACTCTCTAAGTACTCCATCACTCAGTACTGTACGGGGCAGGACCAGCCTAGGGAAGATCCATCCCTCAATATAAATAGCGACTGACAGTCAGTCACTCAATACTCTATAGGGCCAATCCAGCCCATGAAACTTTCCAAATATAATATCCACTGCGCTCACTGTGGGGGTGCAGACTCCAGAGGGGCTCCTTCAGCCCAAGTGCTATAATAAGCCAGATCCAAGCATAAGTAAAAAAAAAACAAGTTGCGGCGTGCATCCCGATCCCTTAATTATTTCTCACAATCAGGCCCTCGGCCTCACTCACTCATTAATCTCTCTAGTCTCTCGGGCTCACAATGCTCATGCTAAGCGGCCCTAATAAATGATACAAGATGTGACAATATACGATAAGAAAGACTAAGATATGATATGTAATTTTGAATGTGACTGAGTACATAACTGCAATTAAGTAAATAACTCAATAGCAAAGAATGACCTCTATGGGTCCCAATAATACCAGCATATAGCTTAAACACGATTTCTAGCATCAATTACAGCTCAGGTGCTCTAACACATAGAGTATAGTAAAAATGTTTAGATAAGATAGCTACACAGTTCCATGGAATCAACTAAATCACAATTCACATGGTGCACACCCACACGCCCGTCATCTAACATGCGCGTGACCTTAATATCCATCACATATTACGTAATTCGATATTTCATACCCTCAGCATCAAGTTTAGAAGTGTTACTTACCTCGAACAAGCCAAATCCAATACCGAACAAGCCAAGTGATGCTCCAAAAATGCCATCTCATGCGTACCGACCTCCAAACAGCTCAAAACTAGCCAAAGCTCAAATGCATCAAATAAAGCCCAAGAAAACATTTCTAAATGATAAAGGTCGAATCTTTAATCAAAAGCCCAAAGTCAACCAAAAAGTCAAACCCGGTCCGCACCTCGGAACCCGACAAAACTCACAAAATGTGACAACCCATTCAATTACAAGTCCAACCATACTAGTTTCACTCAAATCCAACTCCGAATCGATGTTCAAAACTCAAAAACTCACTCTATGGAAATTTTGTCAAAACCCCCAATTTTCCTTTTGAAATCATCAACCAAATGCCAAAAACGAGGATAGATTCATGAAATACAACCAAAACCGAGTAGGGAACACTTACCTTAGTTCACGTGTTGAAAATCGCCTAAAAGATCGCTTCGATCCGAGCTCCATAGCTCTAAATATGATAAAATGGTTGAAAACCCCGAAATAGAGTACCTATTATTCTGGCCAGGCATTCCTCTTATGTGAACGCGGAAAATTCACCGCCTTCGCGATGAACAAAATAATCTGCCACCAAAATACTCTACGCGTTCGCGTCATAGCCCTTGCGAACGCGATTCACAACAGCTCCAGCCTTATGCGATCGCATCATCCACTTCGCGAACGCGAAGGTAATTTCCCCATTCCCCAGCTTCTCATCTCTGCACTACGCGAACGCAAGCATAAGGAAGCAAACGCGATGCCCGGGCCTCAGAAAGGTACGCGAATGCGGTTCCACTAGCGCGAATGCGATGAAGGAAAAAGATTAGCTCCTTTGATACACTACACGATCACGTCCCAATCTTCGCGATCGCGAAGAAGATCTGAAATACCAGCAACCAGCAGCAACAAGCTGTTAGAACATGAAAAAAATGGCCCGAAATCAATCCGAAACACGCCCGAGCCTCTCAGGACCCCGTCCAAGTATACCTACAAGTCCCATAACATAACACGGACCTACTCGAGGCCTCAAATCACACCTAAAAACATCGAAATGATGAATCGCACCTCAATTTGAACTTGTATGAACTTTGAACTTTCAATTTCCAATACTCGCGCCGAAACATATCAAATCAACCCAAAATGAACCCAAATTTTGCACACAAGTCCCAAATGACATAACGAAGCTATTCCGATTCCCGGAACCACAATCCGAATCTGATTCCTCAAAGTCAACTCTCGGTCAAACTTATGAACTTCCAAAGCCTTCAAATTTCTAACTTTCGCCAATTAGCGCTGAGCCCTACTAGAAATATCCAAATGCAAATTCGGGCATACGCCCGAGTCCAAAATCACCATCCGGACCTAATGAAACCATAAAAAATCCAATTCGAGGTCAAATGATAAAAAGTCAAACTTGGTCAACTCTTCCAACTTAAAGCTTCAATCATGACGTTCATTCTTCCAAATCGATTCTAAATAATCTGAAAACCAAAACAGACGATTCATATAACATATAATACATCATATGATGCTACTCAAGACTTCAAAGAGCTGAACGTAATGCAAATGCTCAAAATGACCGGTCGGGTCGTTACACCCTCGAATTTTCTACTTACCTTTTACTCCTTCAAATCTTCATATATTACTCTTTAGATCTTCATATCTTCATCCTCAATCTTCATACATTCTCTTTGAATCTTCAACCTAGACCTTCATATCTTCATCCCATCTTCAAATCTTCATATTTTTTCTTCAAACCTTCATATTTCCCAGATCCCACTTCCACATTCGTGCTCCAGCAAACCACTCATTCATCTTCCAACCTGACCATTGATGCCGAAGTGACCATTCCTGAGGTGGCCATGAGCTTACCTTGAAGAGCTTCTTACTCGGGTTCTGCTCTATCGGGAACGACTTTAACGTCAAGAAGGCCTCCAATCAACAGGACCGAGGCGAGGGAGCATAGAGGTACATATGCTTCGTTACTGAGGAAACACCACCCACAGTCCGGGTAGACTATAACTGGGAGGGTAAGGAGGTGGTCTTCCCTGGGCCCAACGACGACATCACCACTTACGTGGAGGGGTACTTAAGTATTTACAATTATCCCTTCACGCTCGCCCCGGCGGACCCCATCGACTTCTGTAGTATGAGTTCTGCCTTGGGCAGATTCACCCATCCTTTTGGAGGATCTTAATCCTCCTCCTGCACCTCGGTTCACCCTCGACTATCTGCTTCGTCTATACAGTCCTTGAATTTTCGGGTGGGTGGGTGGGGGGAGGGGTTGATCAAGCTCATTCACCGAGCAAGTAAGACTCCGTTCTCGAGCATCGATAAGGACCGAAATCAAGGTTGGCAGGGGAGGTTCGTTCAGGTGAAGAAGACCTCATCCCCTCCGAATTTATACTGTTCCCCGAAAAATAGAGCGCATCTTGTAAGTCTTTTCCTTCTCGAGTATTTGGCATTCCCTTTTATTCTTTTCCTAATTGCTTGTGTTTGTCATTGTGCAGCGGTTGCCCGTGTTCCTAATGCAGTCCCCCGCTTTAAGGAATAGATCAAGGGGATCTGCAAACAGATGCCCTACTCTAAGCGTGTATAGCGTAAGCTCTTGAAGGGCAAGTGGGAGGCCCGTTCTCATGGTGAGGTTCTCTCTGAATGATTACATTCATACACTTTACTTATATTTCGCTAAGTTTTCTTCCTTCTTACATGTTTTCCAAGACCATCGAGCTCAGGCCGTTGGATAAGGGCGAGGATCCGAACGCGCTCACTGAACCCTCCGCTTCGGGGTAGCCCGGGGTGCTGCAAAGAAGGAGAAAAAAAAAGGAAGTCTTCACGCTTCCCGGATGCCGAGGTGAGGAAGAAGAGGGTGGCCATTTGGATCCGAAAAAAAAAGGAGCACCAAGTCCAGGATACCGGATTCTGATTCCCTCTACCAGCTCAGGGATTACCCCGAGGAAGACAACCACGAGTTTATTGTTCATGGGTCGATTGTCAACGAGGGGGAGAAGGCGGCGACCAGGAAAGGTAACCAGAGGTCGATCTTCTTCTAGTCGGGGACCATAGGGAGAGTCTGAGGCCATGGCCTCCCGAGAAGCTGTTCCTGGCCTAAAGGAGGCAGCTGGTGTCATTGACATCACGGAGACACCGTCTTATATTGAGTCCATGCTCGAAGAGGCTCAAGCTGATAAGGAGAAATTAAACAAGATGGCGTCGGGGCTAGATGATGCCCTCAACACGTTCTTCAATGGCATGGACATATCCGCGTTGGAGGACTTCTCCGGGATTGGTCACCTGGAGGTCCCATAAAAGGATATGCCATCGAGAGTGGGCGAGCCGAGCTCGAGCCCAAAACTGGTGAAGCAGTTCCCTGCCCCGAGTGTGGACCCTGACAATAAGAGAATGGTCATTATTACTATCCTAGAAGACGCACGAGCATTGTCTGCTCTGGTGGGCGTGGCCAGCTACCTTTATTTTCTGGTGACCGAGGAGCACTAGACAAAAATGAACGAGGTAGGCACGTCGAGCCGCTTCAACGAGGCACAACAGGCGCTGAACCGGGTAAGACGTTTGTCCTCTGCATCCATTGCGGATTTTTGCTCAGCATATTTTAATGGCCTCATTGTTTTTTCAGGCTTCAGTGCTTCATCACGAAAGCTTCTTTCGGTCTCGCTCGGAAATCATGCAGCTCGTGTTCGAGCTCAAAGAGCATATCCGAAAGATGGATATGTATAGGGCTCTTAGTGAGCAGCAAGTTGAGGCTCATAAGGATCTCCCAACTCTCCAGGCTGAGCTGGAAAAGGCTGAGAAGGAGGCCTCGTCCGTAAAATGGGTGCATGCCGATCTGGTTGAGAAGGTAAGGATCTCTTTGAGGCTAAAAACAACAAGCTACTCGTGATGACTAACAATGCAACCTCGCAGGTCAAAGAGAAAGTAGAGCTAATCGACCAACATCAGGCTGAGATGGACGAGGTCAAGGCCATGACCGAGACGTGAAAGGGTAGGATGGATCTGCTGGCTTCAGAGAAAGAGGCCACAAAAGAGGAACTGGCATCGGTCAAGGACCAACTCCATGTGGCGAAAGACAGGGCCGACAAGAGGTCTTGGCTAAATGATGAACTCCGGGACAGCTGAACTCAATTGTCACGAAATAGGATGCCCTCGGCCAAGAATATACTGCGCTGAGGTCCAAATTGAAGGCAACTTTGATCAATTCCTCCGAGGTTTTGACATGTCGGCCGAGATTGTAGCCGAGGCCCGCTTAAGGACGAAGATAAAATATTTGAATCGCTATCCCGGAGAGAGACCCTCGAGGTTTTGACATGTCGGTCGAGATTGTAGAAGCCAAGAAACTCAAGGTCGAGGCAAAGGGAATCTACGAGCCTGCGGGTTTTGACGGTTTTGGTGACGAGTCAAGCCCCGGTGAAGATGACGAGCGCAAAACATAACACGAAATTAAGGTTTGCTAGCCAAAGATAGTATAGTTTAATTATTGTCTCAACAGGGATTTGATTTAAACAATGTTCAAGTCATTTCTAGCTTAAATGCTATTCAGAATTACTAACACCTTGGTTGGAATGATTATAAACTACAACTAACTATTAAAAGTAAAGCAATTGACAATTGACTGCAAAGAATTAGAGATCAGCAGAGTTGGCTGCTTATCAATGTGAGAAATAAGGGTGTTGACTGGATAGGTGCTCGATAGCTATTTGGGATCTAACTCTAGTTTAATTCACTCTAATGTTCTAATGATTCTCACGAATTCACTCGATGATTAGTTCAAACGTGTAGTCAAGACTCCTCTCTCGATTAAACCTTAACTCTACGAGGTGAACTAATATAAGTACGGTGAAAATATGCAAGCATACATTAATGGAATAGTCTTCAGGAAAATGTTTCTCGAATATTATCCCAACTTGATTTAATAAGCAATTCAACTAGCTCTTTCAATTACTTAAGAGAATCACTGAATTAAACCAAACAAAATAATGCAAAGATAATCACCACGATATTCCTCTTTCGATTAAATAAACCGGTGAATAAAGTTGCAACAATTCAAAGCTCCATAAACGAATTCAAGCAAAGAACTAGAGTTAAAATCCACAAATATCAATCAAAACACCATATCCGTCAAACCCTAAGGGAAACTACTCCATAATCATGGAGGAAGTCATCACAAATATAATTAAAGAATAAGAAAACATCAATCTAACGTTATAATCCAAACTCCCGTATTGAATTGATGGAAAGATGATGAAATCCTGTGTCTTGTAGCCTCCTATGCTCTCCCAAAGCTTCCAAGGTCCAAAATCCTCTAAAAATTGTATTTTTGGTGTATTTATACCATGTAGGAACGAGCCCGGACGAAACTATCCTTTCTAAGCTAAAGTGGGAAAAGTTGGGCAAGAAAATACACTACCGTGGCGTACCATGTGCCACATTAGTGGGAAAGTTCAGAGGCCTACTTTTTTCACTCTACAGGAATTTTGCACTAGCGCCTCGCGCCCCGCTATGCATGGCGCTGCGCGGTAGTGCAATTTTCTCAAAGTAATTTTGTTTTCTCACTTTTTGACATCCAGACTTGGTCCTCGACCCCCGAACGTGATCCTGACTTAATTTCTTGGGCTTTTATTCAAAGCTTCAACTTGTTCAAATCAGCTCCAAGTTATCTTAATAGCTCGAAATCATTTCCTGTAAGGCATAAAATACGTAATAAGCGCAAATCACCATTAATTAAGTTCAACCACATGTAAAATGCAGTTGTTAGAATGCAAACTATGACTAAAATACGGGTTTCTAGCCTACCATCGGAATACTAGGCATAGATTCCTTAGTTCTTTTTTAGTTTCCCCTTGTAATTTTTTTTTTGTTTATTTTGGGGCCGTTTTTTATCGTGCCTTTGTAAATACTTTTTAAATTATATAAAGTTTTCCCCTTTTGACAATTCTGTTTCTTTAACTTTCAGCACCTATTTGCAATTTCTTACTTGTGTATTGATTTTTAAAGCCTTAGCATAAAATCGAATGTAGTCCGGAGCATCCGTGCTTCGGGGGTCCGAATGGGGCCCGAATTCGATGACAACCCCGGATTACTCGTGGCTTTGAGTCTTCGATAAAATTGAAGGCCTTTAACATGCTTAAGTGTTTTAGTCATATACGACAATGTTTTTGCTGGGGGTAACCTTTCAATAGGTTTTGATTATACGTAAGGGCCTTACTTTCTAGTTACGGACTTTGGACATCTCCGAGCCTTTTTTAAGGTGGTCGTAGCCTTTCATATCGTGCACTCCTAATAGGCTTTGTGCCTTCGGGATTCGATAGCCCGGACCGTCCGATTTTTTTATCGGACGATCAACAAACATCTCCCTTGCGTGCGGTTCTTCTCCGTAGACTGTTTTGACTCCCCCCGGTGTGGGAAATTTCAATGCCTGGTGCAAGGTCGAGGGTACCGCCCTCATGTTGTGGACCCATGGCCTTCTGAATAGGGAATTGTACCTCATATCCCCTTCGATTACATAGAACTTCATTTCTTGGATTGTTCCGGCAGTGTTTACCGGCAGACTTATCTCTCCTTTCACGGTTTCACACGCCATGTTGAATCGTTCAATACCCGGACTGCCGGTATGATTTGATCCAGTAACCCCAATTGCTCTACGACCTTCGATCTTATGATGTTGGCCGAGCTACCTGGATCAATCAACACATGTTTAAGCTGAGATTTATTGATAAGTACATAAATTACCAGTGCGTCGTTGTGAGGTTGTACGATGCCCTCGACATCTTCGTCGCTGAATGAAATGGCTCCCTTCGGAACATAATCCCGGGTGCATTTATTCCTCATAATGGATACATTAGTACGCTTTATCATTGGTCCTTGTGGGACTTCAACCCCCCCAATGATCATGTTAATCACATGCTGAGGTTCCTCTCATTCGACCTGTTTGAGGGCATCCCTATTACTGAAGTGATTTTTAGCTCGTTCACTTAGGACTCTCGAAGGTGTCTATTGTTGCATAGTCGAGCAACTTCTTATCTTAGCTGTCGTCAATCTTCGGGACTTTGAGTGCCATGATACTTACATATCAGGTTAGGGTCCCTCTGGTTGAGTCGAACTGCAACGGCCAGGGCCATTTGGTCTATTTGATGCCCCCTATGGCCGATACGATGCTTGTAGCGTCTACGCTGAAGTTGTATTCTGATAATCTTGGTGCCTCCCTACTCCCGAGTGACTTGTCGAACCATTATTACTCATCAAACCCCGACCACTAAGTCTTCGATTGCTTCTCTTCTCGTTCCTCGCGGGGTGGCGCCCGGATCCATTTCCCCTTTGGTCTGCACTGTATGGTTGGTACCAGTCTCGTACCGATCTTCGCTCTTGATCAATGGCTCTCTTAGATCTATCATAAGTCCTGATGGGGTAAATAGATCCAGATGGGGCCCCCAATCGGTCATCCTCTACCCTGATCTTCGACTGATACCTGTTGTGGACATCGGCTTAGGTTACCGCTGGGTACTCTATTGAATTTTGTTTTAATTGTTGGGAGGCCATGGAACTCGGGGGTTGATCCCCTGAATGAATTCCTGAACGTCCCAATCATCTGTAACTAGCGGTATGTCCATTCGTTCCATCTGGAGTCTCGACACAAACTCCTTGAGCATCTCGTTGTCCCTTTGTTTGACCTTGAAAAGATCTGACTTTCTGGTTTCGACCTTGATGGCCCCAGCATGGACCTTTACGAAAGCATCTGCAAGCATAGCAAACGAGTCAATAGAATTGAGAGGCAAGTTGTGATACCATATCATCGCTCCATTGGACAAAGTTTCCCCAAACTTCTTCAGCAATACCGACTTGATCTTATCATCTTCCAAATCGTTTCCTTTGACCGCGCATGTATAGGAGGTCACATGCTCGTTCGGATCCGTGTCCCCGTTATATTTGGGAATGTCGGGCATACGAAACCTTTTTAGGATCAGCTTTGGTGCCGCGCTTGGAGGAAAGGGCTTCTAGATAAATACTATGGAGTCCAATCCCTTTAATATCGGGGGGTGCTCCTATGATCTGATTGAGCTTTGAGTTGTATGTTTCCACCTTTTTGTCGTTGGACTTAATCTTTTTCTCGCCCGATTCCACCCGTTTGGTCAATTCCTTAAGCATCTTCATCACCTCAAAAATTACCTTGGGCTCGGCTTTCCCTGGTCTCTTGGTAATTTGTTTGTCTCTCTGTGTGCTTTCCCGGGATTGTTCGAGTTCGACCCTGTTGGGGGCGTGGCTTTGATTCTGCAAATGTGCTATTGCCACTTGTTGATCCTGTAACATTTCGAAAATCAGCCGTAGGCTCACCCATTACCCTCACCTTCTGGCGCTTCTCGAGCTGTCGGTCGGGGTCCTCCGCGAACATTGTTTCCGAGATCAGTTGGAAAATTGATATTGATGGCCACCTGTGAGTTAGCACTTGCCGGGTCGGCGGCTGGGACGCCGTTGGGATTGGTGGGAAGCACATCATTACTGGGGACCATATTATTATTTTCATTGTGATGGCCTGACTCAGCGTCAACGTTCAAGTGAACGGACTGAGAGTTTGACATTTTTAGATTGACCTGGAATTAAGATTTCAAAGAACAAGCATAAAATAGGGTGTGCTATGGAGATTCGTATCATATCACCACTATTATCCTTAGCCCTACAGTGGGCGCCAAACTGTTCACCCCAAAATTTGGTAACAATTAAATTTGTACGCGGTTTAAAGGATACGTGATTTAATTCAACACGAACAACTAAGAATAGCAAATAAATGAATTAAAGAAGAAATAAACGATCAAACCAATCACAATGTTGTGACCAAGCCTGATCTTAGATTGATGACCACGCTCAACTATACCTCCTAAGAGGTCTAGCGGTCGTTGCAAATATAATCCGATTTACAAGTCCATAGTTGAATGCCACCGAGAATTAACCTACTAATCACAACCAATAGTTTCGCAAGAATTCAAGTAATCAACCTTCAAAAATATTAAATAATGAGTTGATTGTTTATTAAGTAAAAGCAAGGTAATTAAAAAGCTATAATTTTATTACTAACAAAGCAAATGTTGTAGACAAGATTGGAAAGGTCTAGGGTGTTGATTTTCCCTATTGTCGGAATCTCCCCCGCTACTTTTCCTATAAATTCACCCAAGTATTCTCTACCGATCGTGAGTACTTTGAGTGTGTAGCTCTCTCTCGAGCAACTACCACAATTTACTAGATGTATTCTCTCGAACTACGCTAGCTGGCACTAATTCACCGCTCACTACGGACACACCAAGGTTTCGTTATCTCTAATCCCGCCTTTAAACCCTCCATATTGATCTCTCAAATACGTTAGGAGTGGTGTTGTTCAACAACTACCTAAATGTGTACTCTCTCTCGAGTAGTACACACTAAATAGGCACAATCAATTAAGGGCCCTTCAACTAACAACAACAAGAATATAGTTGAATTAGTAGAGAAAAACAAAGGGCAAATTTATATTAAACATAGTGAAAAAATCATCCTTCAATAGGTTCCATCAAACCCTAGATGAGAATTTAGCTACTCATAGTTGTTTGCACAAATACAAGATTAGAATTCATAACAGTGGAAAATTAGGAAGAAAGAGGAAAAAACGTGAAGTTGAATCCTTCTCCTTGCTCCATGTGTGTTCTTGCCTCTCCAAAGTCTTCTCTCCCTCCAAAAAGTGGCTAGCTTTCATATTTATATGGTTTAGGGTTGATTTGGGTCGAATTGGCTTCTCCTAATTCGGATAGGAAAAGTTGCATTTTTCTGCTCCGGTCCCGGTCTGGCGAAGTGACCCTCACTTCGTTGTCCGAGACTTTCCTGATTTCTTCTGCTTCGGTCATGGTCTGGCGAAGTGACCCTCACTTTGCTGTTCGAGACTTTCCCGATTACTTCTGCTTCGGTCCTTTTCTGGCTAAGTGAACCTCGCTTCGTTGTCCGGGACTTTTCTCTTCAGCTTTTTTTTTATCAATATTTCTCCCGTTTGATCTTTTTCTGCGCAAGTTTGTTCATACACATAAGAAAAACGTATTGAGCATATTTTCACTTCAAAAGAGATGTGAACTCCCGCAACTCACACACGAAATAACACTCAAAACATGCACTTTTTACCCTTTATCACCACCCCGCACTTAAACTTTTGCTCGTCCTCGAGCAACTTAAAATTAAGCACATAAGCAAGAAACACCTTTCAAAACATACTCAAGCATCACACCAAATGACAATGGTTTATTGCTTAGACCTCAGCATATGCACTCTTCATACCTTTCCTCAAGTTTTAAACTCATGCCAAGATTATTTAAAATATTCGTGTGGCTCTTTCTAATATTCTCGCCTCAAAACTTGACTCTAATGCATTCCACACTATGACTCGCTCCTTGTGCCAACTCAAAAATCAAGGTCTCTATCAATTCTTTGCAAATCATGTGCCCGCACCAACAAAACATAGAGAGAAAGTAGTCCACACAATCAAATATAATTTCAAGTATAATTTAAGGACTCTCAAATTGAAAGAATTTGCTCACTCTCACAAAGAAACTCTTATGCCACCCAAGTTCGTACCATAGGCTTGCCCGTAGTGTAAGTCTCTACTAATTTAAGCTCGCAAAGCCTAGGATCAAGTAGGACTTTAGAGGTTGTAATGTAGGCTAAGGGACATGTAGGATATATTTGAGAGAATAGTGACTTACCCTCCTAACCACTTTAATACAATACACTTTACTTTTAAGCACCTTCTTGTCATGACTAATTCGATGTCTTGCCATGAAACCATGCACATTTAGGCCCTTCTTCATTATGCACATCGACATATAGATACTCATTAGCCTAGACAAAGATATGAGAGGTGTTATTATTTTTTTTCACTCTCTTTAATTTGGTATTTCTGGCTAGTATTTTTTTTGTTATACACAAGTCCACCTTTTCGGCCTTTCTATGGTTCCACTCAAAAGCTACCCACTCTCTTTCTTTACTCTTCAAGCCGCTTAAGTGCTTTCGGTGGTAAAGGTCCAACAAGATTTGATTAAGAACAAAAGGGATTCGGCTTGTAATGTGGTTTCCAAAGAAAAGGCCAGCAGGCTCAAAAGGGGTGACTACAGATAATATAGCATTGGTAGGCAAATAGGCAAACTAGTCAATCAAAGAAAGCCTATATCACTTCTCAAACTTACAACACTTAATCATTTCGCCTTGACTCACACACATGGCAAGTTCTAGACTCACAAGGATGGAACAGAGTACACTAAAGTCTCACCTCACACAATGCACATGACTCACTTAGGACGGCTCGGACCTGACACTCGAGTTAAAGCAACTAGCACAGCCATCATAAACTTTTAGCATACAGAAATTAATCACAAAAGTCTAGAGATGAGCCTCGGTGCCAAAAGAAATCCACACATATTGTCAAGGCATGTAATTATAGAGATCATGAAGAAAGTACTTAATTCAAATGCTCAAGCTTCTTCCAATTCCATTGTCAGTTCAACCAGAAAATAAAATAAAAGAGAAATAAAAAAAATCTTTTTGTATTTTTCTTTAGACTTTAATCCCTTAAGAAAACTGTCTAGGTAATCCATCTTCAGAGAAAGTCCACAATTCTTTACAAAGTTTGAAAAAAAAAAAGATCTACCCGGTTCAAGAAAATGACATCCTCGGGAAAGAACTGTGGTTTAAAAAAACTCGGGATTAAGCCACTACGAAAAAAACTACTACAATTATACAACTACAATGGCTATAAGAGTGATCGTGCAGTTCAAAATGTATCACTAGCAATTAAGCACATGCCACAAAAATTAAAGCCAGACACCCCACCCCATACTTAAGAATGTGCATTGTCCTCAGTTGCACAATATCACAGAAATACAAATAAGCAAGATCAAAAGTAGAGTGGGTGTCAGAAACTCCTTCAAAATCACTCGGGTCGAGGTGAGGACCGGCAGTGAACCTCGGTCACAGCGGCTAGTCCTGGCTCCTCTGCAATAGTGCCATCAGTAGCACTTAAATCAACTGTCTGGAGCCCCTCTGCATCAGTCTGTAACTTGATAGTTATTCCATGTTAATTAGCACAATTCAACAATATGTGAGTAAGGCACACCTCAGTTATGCCTAAGTTGGCCGCGGATGATACTTGTCTTTGAAAGAGCACAATTGAAGTTCATAAGACACCCAACGGCCACCCCACACATAAAATATGTTCGTATTGCCAATAAGGTAGGTTAGCTACTCAGACTTCACTAAACCTCACCAAAAAATCATTCGGACAAATCATCGAACACTTATGTGCACAACTTTTGTTAAGCTTCATTTGGTTCAATTTTCCAATAGTGTCATGACCTAAGGGAACGGGCGAGTTTTTTTTTTAATTTTATAAACTAACTAGAAAATAGAAAAATAGAAAAGAAAAAAATTAAGATATTACCTGGGGTCGCACCAGGACCGCGCGACCTGGAGACGCGCCCCTTTACCTGTTCAGTTATGGCCAGTCCCGGTCTCACGAAGCCATGGGCACTTTGCTATCCCTTCTTCTCTTTTTCTTTCTCTTTTGGTCCCGGTCTCGAAGTGTGACACACTTTTCTGTCCCCAGAAGTTTTCTCCTCAACATTCTCGGTCTCGGTCTCGCGAAGCTAGCTTTGCTTCGCCGTCCCCCGCGTTCTTTTTTTGTGACTAAACGACAATGACAACTAGACGAAAACAAGAAAATTGGTTGCCTCCCAACAAACGCTTGATTTAACATCGCGGCACGACGAAGTACAATATTACAATGGGTTGCCTCCCACGAAGCACCTGATTTAACGTCGCGGAATGACGCAGACTTTTCGGTTATACTTCACTCGCATATTGAGGTTCGTTCAATTGTATGACATCTTTCTCTCCTTTTTCGTCACTCATTCCGAGGAAGTGTTTAAACCTTTGCCCATTCACTCTAAACCTATTCTTCCCATCATCGGACTCAATTTTTGCAGCTCCATTTGATAGCGCCTGCACTACTCTGAATAGTACCGACCATCTAGATTTACACTTGCCCGGAAACAACTTTAATCTCGAATTATATAGCAATACCACGTCTCCAAGTTTAGAATTTCGCTCAAGAATATTTTTGTCATGCATCATCTTTATTCTCTCCTTATATAGCCTTGTACTCTCAAAAGCATGACAACGGAACTCGTCAAGCTTGTGCAACCTGTGACTCTACTTGTACCTGTTATTTCCATGTCGAGATTGAGCTGCCTCAATGCCCACAAAGCTCTATGCTCCAACTCCACAAGAAAGTGACACGCTTTCCCAAATACCAGTTTATATGGAGACATGCCAATTGGAGTTTTAAAAACGGTACGATAGGCCCAGAGTGCATCGTCTAACTTTTTCGCCCAATCCGTTCTTGTAGCATTCACGGTCTTTGTCAACACACTCTATATTTCTCTATTCAACACTTCCACTTGCCCGCTTGTTTGTGGATGATATGGGGTGGCAACCTTGTGGCGAACACCATATTTTTCTAACAACTTTGCGAAAGCTCGGTTACAGAAGTGAGTGCATCCATCACTGATTATTGCCCTTGGAGTGCCAAACCGGGTGAATATATTCTTTCTCAAAAAACCAATGACTCCCTTTGCATCATTTTAGGGAGTGCCACAGCTTCCACCCATTTTGACACATAGTCCACAGCTACAAATATATACTTGTTGCCATATGAGCTGACAAAAGGCCCCATGAAATCGATTCGCCATACATCAAATACTTCCACCACCTCCTGTATTGGGTTCATATGCGTCTCATGTCGACAAGAAATATTCCCGGTCCATTGGCATTCATCACAACCCTTCACCCAAAGATGTGCATCTTTGAACAATGTCGGCCAGTAGATGCCCGACTTCAAAACTTTTGCAGCTATCCTTACTCCCCCGAGATGGCCACCATATGAGGATGCGTGACAAGCCTGCAAAACAGAAAATTGGTCTGTCTCGGGGATACATCTCCGGATCATGTTATCAATACAAATCCTGAACAGATAAGGCTCATCCCAATAATACGTGCGGCAATCATGAAAGAACATTTTCTTTTGAACAGAGGTGAGGTCATATGGGACAATACCGCTCACCAGGTAGTTTGCAATGTCTGCATACCATGGCGCTACCTCAAGGCTCGTAGCCAACAGTTGTTCATCCGGGAAAGTCTCCACAATCTCTTCCACCTCAACCTTCATCTCTGCTCCTTCCAGCCTAGACAAGTGATCAGCCACTTGGTTCTCCGTTCCCTTTCGGTCACGGATTTCTAAGTCAAATTCTTGCCGCAGCAGCACCCATCGAATCAGGTGTGGCTTTGACTCCTTCTTCTCAATTAGGTACCTGAGAACAACATGGTCGGTATAAACAATTACTTTCGAGCCTATCAGGTAATAAGTATGACCTGAATTTGTCAAATGTGAACGCCACTGCTAGCATCTCCTTCTCGATCACTGTGTAATTAAGTTGGGCACCACTCAAGGTTCTACTTGCATAGTAGATTGGATGCATGACTTTATCTTTTCGCTGCCCAAGAACTGCTCCCACAACATAGTCGCTTGCATCACACATCAACTCAAAAGGTTGCGCCGAGTCAGGTGCCACTATGATTGGTGCGGCAGCAGCCTCTTTTTGAATTCCTCAAAAGCTACCCTGCAGTCATAAAAAAAAATAAAGGGGGTGATCTTTTTCAAGCAATTTACATAAAGGGTTAGCAATTTTAGAAAATCTTTAATAAACCACCTGTAGAAGCCAGCGTGACCAAGGAAACTTCTTATGGCCTTGACGGAAGTGGGTGGAGGTAACTTCTCAATTACATCAACCTTAGCACGGTCCACCTCAATGCCCTTACTTGACACTAGGTGTCCCAAGACTATACCTTCCTGTACCATGAAATGGCATTTTTCCCAGTTCAATACCAGATTAGTCTCCATACACCTCTTCAATACTCTTTTCAAGTTCATAAGGCAATCATCAAATGAGTTCCCCACCACTCAGAAGTCATCCATGAAAACCTCTATTATATCCTCTACCATATCTGTGAAGATGGCCATCATGGACCTTTGGAATGTGGCGGGTGCATTTCATAGGCCAAACGGCATTCTCCGAAAGGCATATATGCTATACGGACAGGTGAACGACGTTTTCTCTCTATCCTCCGGGGCAATAGAGGTCTGGTTATACCCCGAGTATCCATCCAGGAAGCAAAAGTGGGACCTCCCCGCCAATCTATCTAGCATCTGATCAATGAATGGCTGCAGAAAGTGATCTTTTCGGGTGGCCTTGTTCAATCTTCTGTAATCAATGCAGATTCGCCATCCCGTGACTGTTCTTGTGGAGATCAACTCGTCGTTCTCATTTTGCAATAAAGTCATTCCACCCTTCTTTGGCCCACACTAAACTGGGCTGACCTAGTTGCTGTCAGAGACGGGGAAGATTATTCTCGCATCTAACCACTTGATCACTTCGTTCTTCACCACTTCTTTCATGTTGGGGTTCAGCCTTCTTTGATGTTCTCTGGAAGGTTTGTGCCCATCTTCCAGTAGAATCTTATGCATACAAAATGTTGGGTTGATACCCTTTATGTCTGCAATGGTCCACCCAATTGCAGTCTGGCACTCCTTCAGAACCTGCAAAAGTTGTTCTACCTGCACATCTAACAAACTAGATGAGATAATAACAGGTAATGTCGAACTAGGTCCTAAGAAAGCATACCTGAGGTGAGACGGTAAAGGATTTAGCTCCAACTGTGGTGGCTCTTTAATTGATGGCTTAGCTGGAGGGGTCTTTCTTTCTTCTAAGTGTAAAGTCTCGAATTCGAGCTCTCTTTTCTAGTACCCTTGGCCTTCAAGGGCCAAAACCCATTCCGCCAAGTCCTCGCCATCTACCTCTTATAAGTTCATCAGGAAGGCTACTAGAGGGTCTTTTGCATTCAATGCCTCACCTTCCTCCTCCAGAATCACATCCACGACTTCAATCAAAGAGCAGTTAGCAAACTCACTGGTCGCTGCATAGACTTCTGCACATTGAACGTTATTTCTTCATCGTTCAGTCTCATCTTTAGCTCCTAGTTTCACAATCAATCAGAGCTCTCCTTGTGGCCAAGAAAGGCCTTCCCATTATGGGAATCTCCTCGTCAACCTGGCAGTCCAGAATGACAAAATCTATCGGGAACACAAACTTTCCAACTTGCACAAGTACATCATCAAGTATACCTGATGGCTTTTTCACCGTCCGGTCAGCTAGCTATAGTAACATGGATGTGGACCTTGCTCTTCCAATGCCTAACCTTTTATATATAGACAATGGAATCAAGTTTATGCTCTCCCCCAAAATCACACAATGTTTTAGCAAAAGCATAGCTGCCTATGGCGCATGGAATTGTGAAACTTCACGGGTCAGATAACTTTTCAGCTACTGGTCTTGTCACCACATCACTACAAGTCTAGGTTAATGTTACAGTGGCCAGGTCTTGAAAATCAAACTTGCGAGACATCAAGTCCTTCATCATTTTTGCATAAACCTGGCATCTCTCGCAAAACATCTATCAGAGGAATGTTCACCTGAATTCGCTTCAACATCGCCATGAATTTTTTGTGCTGCTCATCTTTCTGATATTTAGCCAACCTCTGTGCGAAGGGTGTTGGAGGTTGCTTCATTCCTGTGACTTGAGTTGAATCCTTCTCAGACACTTTTTCTGATACCTTCTCTTGCACTTGCTCAGTCTCCTTTTCCACCTCTTTTTCTTTGCTGGTTTCCTCTTGGGCCTGTTGCACTGTTACCTCAGTTAAATCAATTGACTCATCTATCTCAAGTGGTACTAGCACAAGTGTTTCAGTTGGTTGGCTTTCTCGAGCAATTTCTTGCTCTAGATCAAGATCTCTACCATTTCTCAGACCTACAGCGATCAACTACTTCGGGCCCTGCTCTTTTGGATTGACGTGTGTGTCCGCAGGTAATGTCTTGGAGGACGATTATTAAGAGCCATGGATATCTTCCCTAATTGAACCTCAATGCCCTTGATAGTTGTGTCATCTGATACTACCTTTTCTTGTAGTTAGTGGACCTTTTCTTCCATCTTCCCGCTGGACCCAATGAGCTATTGTAGTATTCCTTTAATTTCGAAAAACCCATCATCTTGTCTCTCTATATGTTGTTGTTGAGGTTGTTGATAACCTAACTGTTGATTCTGCTGATTGTATCCCTGTTGCCTTTGATACGGTACAGCATGACCTTGTGGTCGTATAGCTCTGAGATTATTATTGTTATTGTTGTACTGCTGCTGTGCTGGTCTATACTGCTGATTCTGTTGTCCCAATTCTTCCCACCTTGTATTTGGCCCCCAAAGTTGCTCACATAGTTCGATTTCTCTTGGTAGTTCTGGCCGTCACTTTCACCGCTGACAAGCACACATATGGTTGGTTAATGCATGGTGTGCATAATCCTCCATGATTCGTATCAACAATGTGTACCTACTTCTGGCCTGATTCATCAATCTTCTTGGTGAGGATACTCATTTGAGTCATCAGAGTGGCCATATTCTCGGCTATAGAGTTGTTCGGGTCCAGCGCTACTGAGTGAACTACATGGGTGATTGCAGTGTCTCTTGTCATCCATCCTGAGTTTCGAGCCATTTTATCAAGCAGAACCTTACACTCTCTGAATGATTTGCTAAAAAATGCTCCATCTGCTGAAGCATCAACATTGGCTTTCAAGCTGTCTGCCAACCCCATGTAAAACCTCTGTCCCAACATCTGATCTGGAATACCATGGTGTGGACACTTAACCAGTATCCCTTTGAATCTCTCCCACATCTCTTGCAATGTTTTAGCTGGTTTCTGCCTAAAGCTCAATATCTCATCAACTTGCTTGACAGTCTTATTGGGTGGGTAGAATTTATTCCAAAAACTGCTTGACTAATTCCTCCCAAGTAGTGATCGAGTTTATGGGGAGTGAATTGAGACAATTCTGAGCCTCTCCCTTCACTGAGAATGGACCCCGAGAACAATCCCTTGTTCTGCAATAAATGTAGCATGTTGTTTGTGATTTGAAATGATTCAGCTTGTATCTGAGGGACTGCAATTGCGGTTTCCAGATTTTCAGTGGTGGGTTGTGCCCAATCATACAAGGCTACTTTGGCACAAGAGGTGCCACACCCTGATTTTCGGGCCATTCGCATTGTTTATGTTGTTTTGATTGTCATTGACGTCCCCCATGTCTAGTTCGATTGTTCTGTTGAGTTCTGTTGTCGTTTGTCTTTCTTGTTTGCTCGATTTAGTGTCCTGAAAGCTTTTTCAGGGTTCGGTAATGCTTCGTACAATTCACCAGTTCTTGAGGAGTTTCTAGGCATGCACCTGTAACACACAAGACTACAGACGTTAGAGTTTCAATATAATGAATTTCAAGTCTAGAAAGCTGACTAAACTACGAATCCTAGCTATTCTTCTAGTCGTAATTAATAACACTGTTGATTCCCCGGCAACGGCGCCAAAATTTGATCACGCCCAACTATGCCTCCTAAGAGGTCTAGCGAATGTTGCATATATAATTCGATTTACAAGTCTCGAGTCGAATCCTACAGGGAATTAACCTACTAATTACAACCACTAGTTTCGCAAGAATTCAAGTAATCAACCTTCAAAAATATTGAATAATAAGTTGATTGTTTATTAACTAAAAGCAAGGTAATTAAAAAGCTGTAATTTTATTACTAACAAAGCAAATGGTGTAGACAAGATTGGAAAGGTCTAAGGTTTTGATTTTCTCTATTGTCGGAATCTCTCCCGCTATGTTTTCTATAAATTCACCCAAGTATTCTCTACCGATCGTGAGTACTTTGAGTGTGTAGCTCTCTCTCGAGCAACTACCACAATTTACTAGACGTATTCTCTCGAACTACGCTAGCTGACACTAATTCACCGCTCACTACAATTGTACCAATGCTTCGTTATCTCTAATCCCGCCTTTAAACCCTCCGTATTGATCTCTCAAATACGTTAGGAGTGGTATTGTTCAACAACTACCTAAATACGTACTCTCTCTCGAGAAGTACACACTAAATAGGCACAGTCAATTGAGGGCCCTTCAACTAACAACAATAATAATATTGTTGAACAAATAGAGAAAAATAAAGGGCAAATTTATATTAAACATAGTGAAAATATTATCCTTCAATAGGTTCCATCAAACCCTAGATGAGAATTTAGCTACTCATAGTTGTTTGCACAAATACAAGATTGAAATTCATAACAATGGAAAATTAGGAAGAAAGAGGAAAAACCGTGAAGTTGAATTATTCTCCTTGCTCCAAGTGTGTTCTTGCCTCTCCAAAGTCTTCTCTCCCTCCAAAAAGTGGCTAACTTTCATATTTATACGGTTTTGGGTTGAGTTAGGCCGAATTGGCTTCTCCTAATTCGGATTGGAAAAGCTGAGTTTTTCTGCTCCGGTCCCGGTCTGGCGAAGTGATCCTCACTTCACTGTCCGGGACTTTCCTGATTTCTCTGCTTTGGTCCCGGTCTAGCGAGGTGAACCTCGCTTCGTTGCCTGGGACTTTTCTCTTCAGCTCTTTTTTTCACCAATTTTCTCCCATTTGATCCTTTTCCGCGCAAGTTTGTTCCTACACATAAAAAATACGTAATGAGCATATTTTCACTTTAAAAGCGATATGAACTCCGGCAACTCACACACGAAATAAAATACAAACACACTCAAAACATGCATTTTTTACCCTTTATCAATTGAACAGTGACCTCGTCCTCGATTGCACCCTTGGTTCGAGCCCAGTCGTGAATGAAGAACAGATCAAGTGAGCAAAGTTCTTAACAATAGCTAGAAAGTAAAAGTAAACTTTTATTTGGATTGCGTGTTACAATGTGTCAGATCGAAGAAAAACTTTTCCTTTATATAATAGGAGAATTTCAGTCCTAGTACAAGTCTAAAAAGGTAAAAATCTTCTTTTCCCGAAATTATTGGTCCATAGTTGATTCTGAACGAGATTCACGCCGTAATGCCCGATCGAGGGAGACTATTACGGCCCCCTATCAGTTGTGCATAACTGTCCACCGCGTCTCCCCAGGTCTAGAAGTTATACTTGGTCCGAGGTGCGTTGCTTTACCGTGTCCGATATCGGATATATCGTCCATCCTTCCCGGGTCTCGATACGATGTGTCTCTGGCCCCGATTACAATCTCGTGGATCCGCGTTTCCCCTATGTTCTTTCATCGGGGAATCGGGGTAGGCATTATCCCTGATTTTACCCGTACACAATTTTCAGATAAGTAACTTTAAAAAAACATTCTGTAGAATAAAGAACCAATCTGCTTCTTTCATTCCAAATTCAAATAAAATATGCTATTTAGAATGAATTAAATCAAACGGTAGGTGGAACAATAATGGTGTTACTGTTGACTTGCTGGAAATACCAATTACCATGACCCTGAAGGAAAACACGTAACAACAGAGATCCAAATTTTTTGGCCACGGCTCATAATAAAGACGGATGCTTCAAATGCTCACCAAATATGGTCGTTGAAATTTAATTAAGACTTCAGCTCATCATTTTTTATCTCCTATGGAGTAATCGTACAAAACTTGTTTTAGTGTGTTCACTGAAACGAAAGAGAGACTTAGTGCGATGGTAAATTTATTTTCGTGTAACCTATAGGTTACGGGTTAGAGCCGTAGTACTGGCCATTAATGTATGCATTTAGATTAGACCGTCTACACCATACTTTTTGAGGTGCAGTTCTTCCCGTACCCTACATCCTCTAGTGTTCACTAAAATCAATCTTTTATTAATATTATTTGTCCTTATCAGCAAGAACAAGTGCTGCTCGGGGATTACTCTTATCAAATTATGTAAAAGCTTAGAACTTAATATAGGAGAATTTCATTGTGTGCGAGACAAAAAGTTAAAGAAGAGTTTTAACTTTTTTGATATTGTCATTACTATCAAATTATGTAAAACTGATTACAGATAAATTATCTGTAGTAATAGTAAATTGGGAAGTGACCTGGTAATTATTGTAGTAAGACTTTCTCTATACATATTAACCCGCCAAAACGGCCCAAACGAATTTCTGTCCGACTCGTAACCGAGTCGATGCGTCACAGAACCTCTCTTAAGCTTTTCCCTCTCAGAAAACATTCTCTGCTTCTCCATAGCCGTTGCAAATTCTCGGCGACACAGCCCCGAATTGAAAACCCAAACCCCCTATCATCTCCAAATATTCTTCTTTACAACAATCTCCTGAAAATATGCCACCAGGAATGCAAAAAACTTCAGTCCCGCCATGTGCTCGACGAATTGCCCCAGAAAGCAGCACGTGCATCGAAAGCTTGCAAAACCATCCATGTGCAAAGCCTGAAACATGGGATTGCATCACAAGATCATCTGGGGAATGCCATTGTGGATTTATACGCCAAATGTGGAGACATGGTTTCGGCTGAGAAATCATTTTTTGGGCTCGAAAACAAGGATAGCATGGCTTGGAATTCGATTTTGTTGATGTATTCGAGACATGGGTTGTTAGAGAATGTCGTAGAAGCTTTTGGGTCAATGTGGAATATTGGTGTGTGGCCGAATCAGTTTAGTTATGCTATTGTTTTATCCGCATGTGCTAGGCTAGTGGATGTTGAGCTTGGGAAACAAGTGCATTGTAGTGTGATGAAAACAGGGTTTGAGTTTGATTCCTTCACTGAAGGTTCTCTTATTGATATGTATGCAAAATGTGGTTATTTGATCGATGCTCGGAGGATCTTTGATGGGGTGGTGGAGCCGGACAATGTTTCTTGGACTGCAATGATTTCTGCTTATGTAAAAGTAGGTTTACCTGAAAAAGCGATGGAAGTTTTTGAGGAGATGCAGGAACGAGGGTGTGTGCCGGATCAAGTGGCATCCGTGACCATCATAAATGCGTGTGTGGGATTAGGAAGGCTTGATGACGCTCATCAGTTGTTTTCGCAGATGGCTAGTCCGAATGTTGTGGCATGGAATGTGATGATTTCAGGGCATGCCAAGGGAGGGAAAGAGGTGGAAGCTATACAGTTTTTCCAGGACATGATTAAAGCTAGCATTCGACCCACACGTTCTACCTTGGGAAGTGTTTTCAGTGCAATTGCAAGCGTAGCAAATCTGTCCCTTGGCTTACAGGTTCATGCTTTGGCAGTTAAGCAGGGATTAGAATCCAACGTCTACGTAGGTAGTTCTTTGATTAATATGTATGCCAAATGTCAAAAGATGGAAGCTGCAAGTGAAGTATTTAACAGCTTGGGAGAGAAAAATGAAGTGTTGTGGAACGCATTGCTTGCAGGTTATGCACAGAACGGCAGTGCTTGTGAAGTTGTCAAGTTATTCAGGAATATGAGACTTTCTAGTTTTGATACCGATGAATATACTTACACTAGCATACTGAGTGCATGTGCTTGTTTGGAAGATGTGGAAATGGGGCAGCAGCTTCATTCTATTATCATTAAGAATAAATTTGCATCTAATTTATTTGTCGGAAATGCTGTAATAGACATGTATGCCAAATGTGGTGCTCTAGGTGATGCCAGGCGACAGTTTGAGCAAATGCTAACTCGAGATAATATTTCTTGGAATGCGATAATAGTTGGATATGTTCAGCAAGAAGAAGAAGAAGAGGCTTTTATCATGTTCCAAAAAATGGTATTGGAGGGAGTTGTTCCTGATGAGGCATGTTTGGCTAGCGTACTCAGTGCCTGTGCCAATATACAAGATCTCAATAAAGGGAAACAAGTTCATTCCCTGCTGGTGAAATATGGCCTAGAAAGTGGCCTTTTTGCTGGAAGTTCCCTTGTTGACCTGTATTGCAAGTGTGGTAATGTAACTTCTGCCAGTGAGGTTTTCTTTTGCCTTCCTGATCGAAGCGTGGTGTCAACTAATGCTTTAATTTCTGGTTATGCTCAGACAAATATTAATTACGCGGTGCATTTATTCCAGAATATGCTTGTTGAAGGACTAAGACCTTCAGAGGTGACATTTGCTAGTATTCTTGATGCATGTAGTGGCCAGGTTTACATGCTTGGGAGGCAACTGCACTCTTTCATTTTAAAGCTTGGGTTTTCATATGACGATGAATTCTTGGCAATCTCTTTGATAGGCATGTATTATAACTCCGGAAGATTAGAAGATGCGAGATTGCTTTTCTCAGAGTTTACAAAACTAAAGAGCCCAGTTCAATGGACTGCTATGATATCTGGCAATATTCAGAATGACTGCTGTGAGGAAGCTTTGCTTGGTTATCAGGAAATGCGCAAGTTTAATGTCATGCCAGACCAGGCAACTTTTGCTAGTGTCCTAAAAGCATGTTCGACCTTGGCTTCTATGCAGGATGGCAGGAAAATCCACTCTCTCATTTTCCATACTGGTTTTGACACATATGAATTGACCGCTAGCTCCCTAATAGATATGTATGCTAAATGTGGGGATGTTAAAAGTTCAGTGCAAGTATTTAGTGAAATGGTGAGCAAAAAAGACGTTATCTCTTGGAATTCTATGATAGTTGGCTTTGCAAAAAATGGTTTTGCGGAAGATGCACTGAAAATCTTTGAAGAAATGAAGAGAGCATCTGTGAAGCCTGATGATATCACATTCCTTGGGGTTCTCACTGCTTGTAGCCATGCAGGAATGGTATCTGAGGGTCGTCAAATCTTCAAGGATATGACTAGCCGCTATGATGTTCGGCCACGAGTAGATCACTGTGCCTGCATGGTTGATCTGCTTGGTCGTTGGGGTAATCTCAAAGAGGCAGAGGAGTTTATTGAGAGATTAGATTTTGAACCAGATGCAATGATTTGGTCTGCTTACCTTGGTGCTTGCAAAATCCATGGGGATGATATAAGGGGGCAGAAGGCTGCTGAAAAGCTTATTGAGTTGGAACCCCAAAATTCTTCTTCATACGTACTGCTATCTAATATATATGCTTCATCAGGCAATTGGTGTGGGGTTAACTCCTTAAGGAAGGAAATGAAAGAGAAAGGAGTGAGGAAGCCCCCTGGCTGCAGTTGGATTATAGTGGGGCAGAAAACAAATATGTTTGTTGCAGGGGATAAATTTCATCCGCGTGCTGGTGAAATTCATGTACTTTTGAAAGATTTGACTGCATTAATGAAAGATGAAGGCTATTTTTTTGATATAGGATCTGTAAGGGATAGTGATCAGCTTGAGTCCATTTTATCTTCATCTCAAGAGTAATCGAAGACCCAAGAATCTATGTTAGATAGACTCAAGCAGAGCTATCCTAGTGATCCTTTTGGCGGAACTGGGTGTTTTTTCCCTCTTGGCGAACTGGATGCTTTCTTATGCTTCATTTAAAATGTCACCAGTCCACGCTTAAACCCATGAAATGTACACTAGACAAGCTCTGATACTGAGAATCTATGATGAAGTTCTCCCATTGGTTGGCTGAAGACCTGTCCTGAAGGATAGTTCCTTGAGTGTTGGCTTTAAGAGGGTTCAAATGTTATTTTCGTTCAACACAATTTCTTGATGCATGACAAAGGAACAATACGGCTCGCAAGGTTCTGAGTCTTATTTTAATATTTAACAGACAAGTTGTGGACACAAATATAGCTTCAAAATCCTGCTCGAAGTGATGAACCACTCTAACTGATTATCTTGAAGAATTTTGAACGTCTACACTACCAAAATCCTTGCTTAACTTTCTGTAAGTTACAGCTATTACCTGCTAACAAGTGGTCTTATTTTCTTGTCTTAATGATACGTTCTCCAGAATAAATTGGTCACATTAGTCAGTAAGGCTATAGTGCTATCTTCATGACTGGAACCTATCTATAAAAATATCTTTTTTGTTTCATCTATACGTTTGGTGTAAAGATAAGATTCATCTTTTGAAACACAACTGGAGTTCATACACCCTCATTCTGCATTCCTTTGACACCATCTTGACATAAAATTAATGAAATCATTGACTTAACCAAAAAAAGGATGCCGATAATCCCTCCCCTATAGTTCTCGATAGGAGGAAAATAATCAAAAGACCTAAAATTTAATAGTTGATTACTTTCTTTTTCAGCCTATGTTTATATTATCTTTCTTTTTAATCTCTCATTGCCCTAGATTTCTTTATATGAATTTGCGTCAGTCAGTCGACATTCAAGATATGCAATTAACCAACATCATGGCAATAGAATAGCCAAACAGGCAACTCCAATAAATATCAAACTGGAAGCTGCAAACTACTTACACCTTGATTGTTCTTCACAATTGGACAAGACCATCACCAAGGAATACGCCATGTGATCCTTGGATATAAAAATCACTAGAAGAAACTGACATCAAATGCATTTTCCCACAAACATAAATGACCACATTCTGGGAGATTGGTCACAGCCTACGGTCTAAAAAAATTAGGATTCAAACTTGGACAAGGACAAGGATGGTAATCACAGTGAGGGTCCCAAACAGATAAAGAAGCTTAGCAGTTAGCAGATATATTAAAGTTAACGTCCTTCAACATTCGAAATAGAAAAAGAATTTCTGGAGCAAGGTGAAAAATTTGAATCATCAGCGCTTCCGTCTTTGCTATATGCAGGTCGCTTAGGCGAAGGAAGAATTGTGTCATTGCAGAGCGTGGAAACAATTGTAGCTGTATTTGGCCTATCATTTGCATGTTCTTGCACACAAAGCAAGCCCACAACGATGCATCTAACAACTTGTGTTGTTTCAAGTGAACCGGCCACCCTTGGATCCGGTAAATCCAGTATCTTCCCTTCATTCCAAAGTTGCCATGCCTAAATTCATTGATGTTTCACTTTTAATTAGTTCTGTCAAGTGAACTAGTAGTATGGAATAGAAGAATATTTAAATATGAGAAAATGAAATATCCTTCCAGTTTTTTTACATGTTCCAGGAGGTTGAGAGAGTCTTTGGAGTGAGAAAAGCTGTTGTTTCTTTTACTGCTAATAATCTCTAACAATATGACACCAAAGCTGAAGACATCCGACTTCTCAGAAAACATTCCTTGTATTGCATATTCAGGGGACATGTAACCACTGCATTGGAGCACGGAAACTTAATACTCTTTCAGGTCATGACATTTGGTACATAAATATATATAATTAAGACACGACCATGGTGTGGGGGAAGTACAATTTAGTTCAGATGAATTTCACTGCGATGAACAATACTTACTAGGTACCAGCAATCCTGTTGGTATTTGCTATAGTTTGCTTCCCTCCAAAAATCCTAGCCATTCCAAAATCTGAGATTTTGGGATTCATATCTTCATCTAAGAGAATATTGCTTGCCTTGAGATCTCTGTGAATGACTTTTAGTCGTGAATCACGATGCAGATAAAGAAGCCCTCTAGCAATCCCTTCAATGATGCTATATCGTTGATTCCAGCTCAACGCCGCCTTATCATCAGATCTTGATCCTGCCAAGCACACAAATTAATGACAGAAATTTTGTTGCTTTGGATTCTCAACTCAGTAACCATCATTCATCAAGAAAACTATTACTCTTCTTAATTAGCTCACCGAAGATGAAAACATCTAAGCTTCTGTTGGACATGTATTCATAGATGAGCAACTTTTCCTCCCCATGAATGCAAAAGCCCATCAATTTGACTAAGTTTCTGTGTTGAAGTCTGGAAATTAGTGTAACCTCATTTTTGAACTCCTCTATGCCTTGTCCTGAGCTCCTCGAAAGTCTTTTTATAGCAACCTCTTGTCCATTTGGTAATACCCCCTATATATGAATCACACATGACTTCAACTTATAAGCAAATATGTTTTTTTCTGCTGAAGGATGATTAAAACACGCACATGATACCTTGTAAACAGGTCCAAATCCCCCCTCTCCAAGTTTATTCCGAGGGCAAAAGTTTTTAGTAGCAGTTTCTATGCACTTGAAGCTGAAAACTGGTAACTCTGAACTGCTACCTTGAGTAAAACTTTTATGAAGCAAATTTGCTGCTGAAGTGTGTTTTGAAGCTATCCTTCCTCTGCAAGAAGGGATTAAACTCCCAATGCCTGATCAAAGCTAGTAAAAATTAAAAATTGTCTCCAAAAGGTAGCAAAAAGTTGTGCCTCTGAATCGCTTAAGATCTGTAATACTTGAATGCGTTTTACCAGTTTTTCTGATCTTCAATATATATAGAGTGCAACCAATAAGAATTAGGCCTACTGTTGCTGAAACAATAATTGCAATACGGGCTCCCATTTGCCTCCCCTTATCTGCATAACAAAAGGCAACTCGATATAAAAAATAAAAATAAAACATGAAGCCTAAATGTGATGCAACAAAACATGATGTCTCAGGTTCAAATTCCAGTAGAGGAAAAAAACTACTAGGTGATTTTTTCCCATTTATCTAAGCTTTGGTGAGCATAATTTCCTGATATCTGTGCTGGTGAGAGTTTGCAGGTACCTGGTGAAATAGTTTAGGTGTGCGCAAGTTGGCCCATACATCATTATCATTTAAAAAAATCTAGAATGTGAATCCATCAAATGATTAGAGATGGATAACATAGGCATAGTACTAACCTTCGTGTTCATAGAAAACAACAACAACAAAAAAAAAAAAAAAAACCAGTGAGTTCCCATAAGTGGGGTCTGGGGAGAGTAAGATGTACGCAACCTTACTCCTACCTTGGAAGGCAGAGAGGCTATTTCCGATAGACCCTCGGCTAAAGAGAGGATTAAAAAGAATGACAACAAGTACGAACAACAACAAGATAAAAAGAAAACCGAAGCCAAGATAACTGTTAAAAGCTAGGTAGTAATAGCAATCTATGAATAAAAAGATATCATACTAACACTAATGCTATCGAACTGAGGAAGACAAAGGAAATGCTCGGCTACCTACTAATCTTCTACCCTAATCCTCGACCTTCATACCCTCCTATCAAGGGTCATGTCCTCAGTAAGCTCGAGCTGTGCCATATCCCGCCTAGTCACCTCTCCCCAAGACTTCCTAGGCCTATCTCTTTCTTGATACCCACCAAGGTTAACCTCTCACACCTTCTAACTGGGGCTTCTATGCTTCTCCTCTTAACATGCCCGAACCATCTCAACCTCGCCTCTCGCATCATATCCTCCACGGGGCCACTCCCACCTTATCCCGAATAAATTCATTCTTAATCTTATCTAACCTGGTGTGCCCACACATCCACCTTAATATCCTCATTTCAACTACTTTTATCTTCTGGACATGAGAGTTCTTGACCAGCCAACACTCTGCCCCATACAACATAGTCGGTCTAACCACTACCTTGTAGAACTTACCTTTAAGTTTTGGTGGCACATTCTTATCACACAAGATTTCGGAAGCGAGCCTCCACTTCATCCATCCTGCACCGGTACGATGAGTGACATCCTCATCAATCTCCCTATTACCTTGTATTATAGACCCAAGGTACTTGAAACTTTCTCTCCTGGGGATGACTTGTGTATCAAGCCTCAAATCTATGTCCGCTTCCTGGGTAACTTCGCTAAACTTGCACTCCAAGTACTCCGTCTTGGTCCTGCTCCGCTTGAAGCCTTTAGACTCAAGAGTCTATCTCTAAACCTCCGGCCTTTCCTTAATGCCACCTGTATCTTGTAAATCAGAGCTCATCATCTGCAAATAACATACACCATGATACCTCCGCTTGAATGTATCGCGTCAACACATTCATCGCCAAAGAAAACAAAAATGGGCTAAGGGCTGATCCCTGATGCAACCTCATCACAATCGGGGAGTGTTCTGAGTCTCCTCCCGCTGTCCTCGCTTGTGTCTTAGCTCCATCATACATGTCCTTAATCACCCTAATGTAGGCTACATGCACACTTTTAGCCTCTAAGCACCTCCATAGAACCTCTCTCGATACTTTATCCTACTTTCTCTAAGTCAATAAACACCATATGCAAGTCCTTCTTCATTATCCTGTACTGCTCCACCATTCTCCTCACCAGATGAATGGCTTCCGTAATCGAACAACCCGACATGAAACCGAACTAGTTCTCGAAAATAAATACACTCCTCCTCACCCTCCCTTCCATCACCCTCTCCCAAACTTTCTTCGTATGACTTAGCAACTTGATACTCCTATAGTTGTTGTAATTGTGGATATCACCCTTGTTCTTGTACAACGGAATCATCATATTCCACCTCCACTCTAGGTATCTTCTTCGTCCTAAAAATGACGTTAAACTACCTAGAGAATCATTCCAAGCCTGCCTTACCTGCACTTTTCCAGAATTCTACCGGGATTTCGTTTGGCCTGGTTGCTCTATCCTTGCTCATCCTACGCATCGCCCTCTTGGCCTCCCCCACTCTTATGCGCCTACAGTACCCAAAGTCTCGTTGACTCCCGGAGTGCTCCAAATCACCCAGCAAAATGTTCCTATCCCCCTTTCATCCAAGTTATGGAAGTATGACTGCCACCTCCGCCTAATATGTGCCTCATCCATCAGAAATCTACCCCCCTCGTCTTTAATGCACTTCACTTGATCCAGATCACGGGCATTCATTTCTCTCACTTTGGCCAGCCTATACCTATACAGCTTCTTATTCGTGGCTTTCTCCCAAGCTCTTCATACAAACGTCCAAACGCCGCAGTCTTAGCCGCTGTAACCGCTAACTTCGCCTCATTCTTAGACTTCTTATACCACTCTCTGTTGGATCCTCTTCTCCTCCTCGTCTATGCTCTCTACTAGCTTCAAATACGCTGCTTTCTTGGCTTTCTTTGCCTTGGACCTCTTCAATCCACCATCAGTCTCCTTTGCGGCCACTAGAGAAATCCTTCGAGACCCCTAACACCTCTCTCGCAACTTCTCTAATACAGTTTGATGTCATGGTCCACATACATCTCGCATCTCCACTGTTCCTCTAGGCCCCCATAACCAATAACTTCTCCCCCAACTCCTGAGCTTTGTCCTTAGTCAAGGCATCCCACCTGATCCTAGATAGACCAGACACAACCCTCTTTTTCCTTGTACGCATGATCGCCAAGTCCATAACCATTAGCCTATGTTGAGTCAATTCTCACTCGGGATGACCTTGCAATTCGTGCATAAACCTCTATCACACCTCCTAAGAAGTAGATAATTAATTTGGGTCTTGACCACCGTATTCCGTGTTCATAGAAAAGATAGAGAGGAAAAAAAAGAAGACAAACCAAATCCAAATTGAATTGAAAATTTCGTTCAAGGATTAATAGAATGAGATGTTTATAGAGAAGATTGGTGTATTTACCAAGTTGGGAATGTGCCAGCCGAATGTATAGTTTCTCTCCACCATGGGAGAACTCTTGGAGATCAATCAGATCTTTTCCCCAAATCATGCAGCCTATTCCATCCACATAAGCATATGCCAAACAAGAACAATTCTTCAAGCAAGAATCTTGGCATTCCATTTTATCCCAAGTAAGTAGGTAATGTGAGAAATCTGGTAGTTTCATTCCTGAAACTGGTAAAAATACATCCCTCTTTCTCTCATCATCATCAGAATTTGGACTTGTCTCCTCACACTGGAATTTTGCTCTCCGAACACAACCACTAATCCAATTCCCCTTGTTCCATTCACTCATAGACTTTGGTTCATAACCCTTGAAACATTTGCATATTGGTGAATCATTATTCTTGCAACTACCAAAAGGCCCACATGTGTTATACAAGTCACATTGACCTTTAGGTACTACCTGCATCTTTAACCATTTATTATTTTCTGCATCCCAATCCATCTGAATTATCGCTCCCGAGGAATCTAAGTATATCAATATTGGAGAAGAGTAATTGAGTATACCATAAGAAAAATAAACTGTCTCCCCTTTATTATCAGTAAGTAGTTGAAAGCCATTGCTGTAGTCTTTAGTCATGCTAGGCACTCCTATGAAACTTCCCCGATTCCACTGTCCTGATCGAAAATGCTTCAACGAGCCATTTAAAACAATGACTTGTACAAGTTCCTGAGGATCCAACAGTGCGATGGTAAAACTTCCCAATGATGGATTTGTATCATCTTTCCAAGATGTAACAATTATTTGTTCCCCTGTTCTAGTATTCAGACCTATCTTCATACGAGGCAAGAGGGCGTCAGATGGATGATTGAAGCTCTCCCATAACACTACTGATTCATTCAACTTGTTCTCCCGAAGAACAAGATTCCCCTCATCAGTGAGTACAGCCTTAATAATGGTGTTGTTGGATGTTAAACTAAGTTGTGTAGACCAGACCACTGGCATACTATTTTTATCATGATCTACAAGGACCAAATTGCCATCACTTTCAATCATAAGAACTCCATTTGATCCAATTAATGGTCTTTCACGGTTTGCAACCCATGCAACTTTTTCAGTTGGTAATCCTTTGTACCATATTCCTACATATCGCCCTTGGGATCCATTAGGACTGAAGAATCCAAGCTCAAAGATACCTCCTGCTGAAACTATAGTTTGACCATCTACAACTTGTTCATTCATTGATATGGTGTCTGTTGCTAAACAAACTTGATGTATGAGTATAGGACATAGGTAAGGAATTAGAACGACTATGATTAACTTTCTGATAGTGCTAGCCATGTCATTCCAGATGCTAATTCTCACAAAGAAATACGGCTAATTTGTGCTGCTTTGCTTCATTTATCTCCATAGTCGGTTGCGGATACTGGATGGTTAAACCCAACACAAAAAAAAAAAAAAAAAAAGAAAGAAATATTTTTGAAGCATCTCACTGAAAGTCGACAGAATTTGAATACAAAAAAACTATGTGGATACAATATGAATTAATGTCATTCTCAAGAAAGCAGTTTGTTACATCGATTATGATTTATGAAGTATTCCTTGTGAAATTTTGTGATATATTACTAGGTCCAAGGATGTTAGTTATTAGACCAATGTGAATAATTTTTTTGTGGGTTTTCTTCCAAAGGACGTAATACATTGCAGGTGGAAAAAGACAGGCTAAATAGTTAATCACGAATGATGTTATATGTGGGACTATTTTATACTTGAAAGTTGAAACATGGTCATAAGTCATAACACCAGAAAGTCAAACTCTTCAATACAAGAACAATACACATATGTGGCATTGCTTTTTTCATCGGCAAATTTGCTTTAAAAACAATTCATTTAGTGTTAGAGCGAATTGACCTATTAACCATCTAGAATTCGTAGCTGACTATCCCGAAATCAGGATTCATGCCGCATTCCCTGCAAGAAATTCTCCATTTTCAAGGCTCGAATCAGGTATCCCGACCATCCCAACCATCCATCGTGTTAGGTGTTTGTCCAGATTTTTTTACCATAATTGGTTTCCTATCTCATGAAGGAAAGGACCACATATTTACCATAATTGGGTTTTTCTTTTCCTAGAAGGAAAATATAATTCTTCCATATTTAGCTAGTCCCTTTTCTTGTAGGAAAAAGTTTGGAGTTCCATAAATTGAAGATCCGTCCTTCTCATTCAGTAGCATCCACAATGTAGCCATATGGGATTTGAGAGTCGTGTTTAGGGGGAGAACTTTACGGGGCAAGTGTTAGTGTGTCACTTGTGTTTGCCTCTTCGTAAGGTTGTTCTCTCGATATTTTGTACTCTCTTTTATTATAGTGGATTGCTTATTTCCGCCGTGGACGTAGGTCAGTTGACCGAACCACGTTATATGTTTATGTCTCTTTTGGTATATTTCTCTTTGTTGTATGGTTTATCGTTGTTCAAGGTTTGCTTTGCTAGCTTCCGCATGACACCTGATTTTTTCGGTCCTAACACATCGCACCAATTGGTGGTATGTAAAACCAAGTTGTACTTAATTAGTACATAGTATTTCAGTCTTTTGTGGCCTTTACACTTCTTT
The DNA here is from genome assembly GCF_001879085.1 of Nicotiana attenuata. Taxonomy (NCBI): domain Eukaryota; kingdom Viridiplantae; phylum Streptophyta; class Magnoliopsida; order Solanales; family Solanaceae; genus Nicotiana; species Nicotiana attenuata. The sequence goes on from NW_017671986.1 coordinate 105,756, forward strand.
GAGAAAATAACTTGGAAAGGTTAACTTGAACATAGCAAGCCTGCACAGTACTAATAAGATGGAACAATATCTTAACACCATGAGAAACATCACAGTTATATCAGTAATATAGAATGGTATCGTTAACTTCTTTGCAGTGAAGAAAATTGAAGCCAGAAAAAAGAAGTGAAAATGCATCAGAACACATTCAGATTTTTCTACTGTTTTTGCAAGGAAATATGGTAAAAACTGAAAAGGCCAAATACATAAGCGGCCCTTAATGTTTTCTTCAACTTCGTTTTGACACTTGAATTAAGGCTTGTTCCTACTAGACATTCCAATAATATTCAAAGTGTACCTATTGAACACCTCTTTACCAATCAGTTAGAAAAATATAGTTTAGGGGTGTATATGGACCAGGTTGATTCGGTTTTTACCAAAATCAAACCAAACAAATTATATCGGTTTGGATTGGTTCGATTTTGTCAGATTTTTCAGGGTTTTCGGGTTTTTTGTTACTTAAATATTATTTCAATCTTACTTTGTTAAATTTTTTATAAGTAAATATATGTTTAGTAAAAATATAAAAAATTGACAAACATATTATCTATTAAAATATTCTTATGAGAGAATTTTCTTAGTAACACATAATAGTTATTTTTTTAGTCGTCTGACAATAATATTTCGTTGACGTACACTTTCAAGGTTAACCGAATTTAGTAATTAAACATAAAAATCAATATGATACCTAAATAATAATAATCACTTCACACTCGAAAAAGATATAACAATTTAGTAGATATTAATATATGATATGAATATGGAAGAACAAAGAGATTGACGCATTTCAGTAACACTTGGTGAGAAAGTGATCATACAACTCATTATTTTAAGTTAATAAATATGGAGCGCTTCATATACTGTTAAATATTATATCCTGCTAGATAATCCAAAATATTTCTAGACATTTGTTAAAGAAAATTCTATATAAAATCTTAAAAGTATATATAAAAATTATATATTTATATGTCGGTTTGGTTCGGATTTTTTTACTCAATACCAAACCAAATCAAACCAAACCTAGTCGGGTTTTTTAATCGGTTTGGTTTGACTTTTGGGTTTGGTGCGATTTTCCGGTTTGGTTTGTACACCCCTAATATAGCTTATTTATTTGGCCAACTAAAAACCAAACACAAAAATTAACAAATGACCAGATCAAATACATTGATCTTATGTACTTCCATAGCAAGTGATGCAGGAAGCTTGACTTTAACAATAACCCTTGACTCATAAGTCTCTAAACCCTTATAATATTACACTGATAATAGTAATTATAAACACCTAGGAAAGGAGAGGAACTTTGCTTTCATGTAATAATCATGGCACATATTTGCAGCACTCCATGTTTGATGATAAAGCACTCATGCGTTCTAAATATAAACAACTCATCGAGCACTACGCAAGAGACTTCAATTTGGAACAATATGATTCCTTGTTATTATTCCACATCTAGAAAAGCAGATGGAGGTATAAATATTATTCTAGAAACTAGGAGTGCTTATCGGACGGATCAGACGAATATTTCTTTTAACGGTTTGACTTATTCGGTTATCGGTTTATAAATTAAATGTAGTAATCCACCAGCCATCCAATAAGACATCGCGCGGATTGATATCGGATTAGCAATTATCCGACATTTTATCGACTAAATTAAATAGACAATAAAAAAAGAAATTAAGAATAAGTGACTAGGAAAATTTGGAGTAAAGCATTACATCTGCTCGGCACTCGCCTCTAGTCAAGCATTTATATAATCCAGTTGGTTTCAGCAATATTGCTAATAACAAATTCATGTACAGAGAGAGATATAGGCTTCTTAATCTCAATAGACTAACCTTGTAAAATAAAGCTCTTTTTTCTCTTAGATGAAAATGATAATCAACATCATTTGTTTATCATATAGTTCAAGATTGTGGCTTAAGCATATGCACTCTATATCTGTTACTCACCAGATCATGATAACAAACAAAATGATGATGTACAGTGGCAGCACAATATACAGATCTTGTTCTTTGAAGGCTTAGGCTAAATCACCACCACTCTATTGCCACAAATTGATGATACCGGTAGCCTGATTAAGAAGAATAATCATCTGCTTCTATGATATTCAAGGTTTATTCTCCAACATGACTTTAAATATTACTTTATATACATAGGGGTAATTAGTGTAAATATGAAAATTCTTAACGGTTTATCCGATAAGAAAATTGACTAATCCGCCCCAAAATATTAAGCCGTTAATTATAAAATTTCTATTCATTCGCCAACTATTATACCAATAATCCGATACCAATAAACTATTCTTGCCGTTCGATTAACGTTACGATTCGATTTTCTAACAGTCCTACTAGAAACTGAATAGAGGTTAAGATAGAAAGGGTATAAGGAGGTCCATAAGTTGTGTTTCAAATTATAATGCGCATAATAATGCAAGAAGCCAGTTCATCCGCAGTGATAACTTTAATTCATTGATGTTTAATAGGAAATCTAATCATGTTTAGTGGCATCCAAAGATCAGATGATAAACGTATTGGAGTATTTCCAAGGCGACTAATAACTACTCCCTATGTGAATATATTACTATTTGGGAAGTCGAACAAGCTAATTTTTTACCACATTTCTTTTGCAAATACTTTTTATTTTGAATCATTAACTATTGTGACTTATATTATTTTTTAAAGTAGTTTCTAAATATGTAAATTTTATTTTAGAAATTTTAAAAATTCCATGTCAGAATTACTATTTTAGTTCAATTTGATTGATTCAATGAGTCAAGGGGGCTAGAAGTATTCGTTGGTCAGTATGGTACGATATTTAAATATTTCAATTCGGTATTTTCGGCATTAGATTTCTTAAAATGATCTACAAATACCATACCTAATTATATTCAACATGGTTTTCGCTTATCTCCATTCGATTGGATTATTCGGCCCAGTAATTTCTGTTTGTTCGACTTGAATATCTAACTAGTGCATAGAGCCATACACTATAATATTCTTAATTTAAAGTACTTACACATGCAAAAATAAAAACATTCTAAGCTCACCTGACTGTTGACAAAATCTTTGTCCAAAACCAGCAACTATCAACCCATAGAGAGAAAAAAGGTACATAAAAAAATAAATTTGATAATAAAAAATATCGTGTTACTTGCTTAGAGTTAATTGGTGAACCAAGAGAATACAACAAGGACTAATCCAACATATGTAATAACAATACATGAGTAAAAAATACCCTACAACTGTAAAAATATTATGTTAAACTGCTTGACAACCTGGAAAGTAAGAGTCAGAATCTGCAGCCTATCTTGTTCCTCCATTTTCCTAAAGAAGTATATGAGCTTTACTGTCAGCCTCAACATGAACGCCAATGAAAAGTGTTGTGTAACTTAGTATGTTATAATCAATAATATGTGTATTGTGTAACTTAATATCTGTATTATTTTCTTAAATACTAAATACCATTCCTAATATCAATTTTTTATAATCTTAAACCAAATATCATACCAATATTGAAATACCTAATACCAAATACTATAATTTTTTATTTCAATACGGTAATTTGATATTTACCAAATTATGCAAAGTCCTAAAGACAGCAATCCACTCAAATAGAATAGTCCGTCTTCAAAATCAACGGTTTCAAATGCTAAGTTATCTCTCTTCCACGACTATAAATAGCATTCTTTGTAAAGATAAAGGGACATATCAAAAGTTACAAAAGAAACAAGAGAGATTATAAAGAACAAAACATTCAAGCATCCAAGTAATAAGATGCAAATTTGTTTACCCTAAAAACGGATCACAATTGAATTTATATTGTGGTTTTTAAGGACACGTGATTCATTTGGTACAAACTGTGAGAAAACGTAAATGGATATTGAAATTAACTACAAATATAAATAAAACAAACCAAATGAAATGTATAGCTTTAATCCTTGAGCTAGGTTGCCCTCGAATCAACTGACTATTTTTCCAGAAACTATGAGTAAAGTAACAGGAATGTTGAGAGCTTAAGAGAAAGTGAATATATTGCTTTTGTAACATGAATATGATGTCTTTTACAAATTATCAGACCCCATTTATATAGTAGGGGGAGTCCTATTCTTGGTACAATTCTAAATATAGTAAGAAATCACATGATTGGCTAACTAATCAACCTCTTCTTGATACATGCCGAGATTTGCGCCATGATCCTCGCCCGATTGCAGATATTTCGGCATTCCATTATTCGACCTAGTAAGCTTCCCTCGATCTCTATCTTATTCGGTCCCGATCTTAGTCGATCTCAATCTTGGTCGGTCACGGTTCTGGTTGGTCTCGATCTTAATCGGTCTCAGGGTCTCGAGCTTGACAACCTAACTCTGCATCGTAGTTTGATATAAATCGGAGCTGATCCTCGGCTAATCATGCTCCAGCCTCGATCAGTCACATAAAAAGGGCAAGCTCGATTTGACCGTATATAGATAGTCCCCTTATTTTTTGGAGAGTAATGATAAGAAACGACTTGAGACCTCGACCTTCACCTCGATACATCATGACGTAAGCACCATGACATAAGCAACAGAAGGTAACCGAAACTTCTCGTCGGTACAGTTTTCCAGGCATTTAATACGTGCTAGTCGACGGTCGGCCACCACCGGAGTTGAACCGTCATCTTTAACCTATAAAATATCTTTCTTCATTTTTCAAACCTTTACTTTCAAATCTTCTTCACTATGATCTCGAAAAATCCTTTGCCTTCCTCAAAGCTTTGTGCTTTCAGATCTTCTTCCCTATTCCACCACAAAATATCAAGTGTTTCCTCTCAGTTTTCATTGTTCTTCACTTGTAAAAGTAAAATGGCTAAGACTTCAAAGACTGTCCCGCACAAGGAAGAGGCTTCTTCATCAAGGTCCGTCGGTGATGGAGCCGTGGCTGAACCACCCTTAGAGGACTTTGTTCCGACAAAGTGCCCCACTGCTGCCGATTTTAAGGTAGAGAATACACCCTCGGCACCGAGTCGATGCGAACCGATGTCGAGATACATATGCACAATCACCGACGGTCTTCTCGACCAAGTTAAAGAGGACTGCAACTGGGTTGAAAAACACGTGGTGGTGCCCTCGCCTGAGGAATCAATTACTACCCATGTGGAGGGTTTTTAAGTGTTTACACCTATCCTTTCACATTGTGTTCTTTAGAACCCATCATTGTTGCCTTCTGCAAGAGGTACAATGTGACCCTTAGCTGGATCCATCCATCGTTCTGGAGGATCGTGATCGTCCTCCAATTTTTGTAAACAAGATCGAGGGGCATCCTTTTACTCTCGACCTCCGTATGCGCCTCTACAGTCCCCGGCTTTATAGAGGAGTATTGATCAAGCTTTACTGTCGAGCCACCAAACCTCCATTCTTGAGCATAGACGAGACCCGAGACCGAGGTTGGATGGGTCGATTTGTCCGAATAAAGACCTCGGATCTGAACCCTACCGAAGGCATGCCATTTCCTCAAGAATGGAATATGAATCATAAGTATTGCTTTGCCTTGAACTTTGCCATTTTACTTTTTGTCTTCTTTCCTCATCTAAGTTATTTGTGTTGCAGTTGTGGCCCACATGCCGGAAGTAATCCCCGATCTCGGGCAATGGGTCGAGGGCTTAATGTCGCAGAAGTCTTACTCCGAGCGTGCTTGGATGGAGTTATCAAAGGGTCCGGGAGGCCCGTAACCATGGTAGTTTTCTTTCTTTAGAATGGTTATCGTTCGGGTCTTGTAACGATCTTACTCGTCTTTTTTCATTTGTAAGCCTCGGAAAGGATGTAGCAATGAGGCCCCCATCTACTAAAGAAGAGGCACTTCTCTCTTTGTCTGCCTCGAAGAAGGCCAAATAGAAGAAAATAAAAGGGGCTCCGAGCTCTCCGGGCCCGGAAAAGAAAAAACAGGCGAGGAGACCCCGTAAACCTAAGGGGAGCGTCATCCGCCTAACTGTGGAGTCAGTCCAACAACTAAGGGATGAGGCTAAAGAAGACGAAGAGGAAGAAGACTCCGGGCTGGTGGCCCGTGTGCGAACTAGCACCAAAATTCAAGGGACTACTGGCCCGGCGGGAGCTGAAACTGCTTCACCTTGATTTGACGAAGTCCCCAAGCCAGAAAGAGCTGAAGATGCTTCACCTCGAGGTGAGAAGGCCGTTGAATAGGCAGCCAATGCTGGGGTAGAAACCATGTTCGAGGCCCCCCGAGATGAAGGCGGCGCCCCAAAAGATTTACTTGGGGCAATAGAGATTGGAGATTCCCCCTTGTTGACTTTGTTCTCTAATTCGATGATCAAGGACGCTCAGGCGATGGAAACTTGCCACGGTGAAGGGGTCCATGGAGCAGAAGACCCTTTCTGTGGTTACTTTGTTGGAGTGGAAGATGTCACCGGTCTGGGTGACTTGGAAGTTCCGAGGAAGGGCTCGAATGAAACCTCCTCGAGATTTAAACTGACTGATCGATTCCCGGCCTCTAATGTCGATCCCGAGCGTAAGAGATCCATTATCATCTTAGTAGTCGGAGGATGCTCGGGTTCTTTCTACCTCCGTAGGAGTGGCTAGCTATCTCTGATGCTTGGTCACCGAAGAAGACCAAGCCAAGATGGATGAGGTGGAAGTTGCTTGTTTTTTCAACGAGGCCCAACAAGCTCTGAATCGGGTAAGTTCGAGGGCCATTCCATTATCTCTTTATAACTTTGAATCATAGATAGTTCTAACATTTTCTTCCTTACTTGTAGGCTTCGGTGCTTCATCATGAGGCCTTTCTTCGAATCAAAGAAGAGCGCAAGGCTGATGTTTGGGGCCTCACTGAGAATACCTACAAGCTTCTCAGTGAGAAGCTTCAGGCAGACTTGGTGACGGTTCGAGGTGAGCATGCTGAGATGGCCGAGCAGGTATTCCAAGTGCATCATGATAGTGAAGATGAGTTGGAGATAACAACTAACGATCCGATTCTGCAGCTTCGACAACAGCTCGAACAGATCAAGGACCTCCAAAGACAAATAGATGAAGTAAGAGCCGAGGCTGAAAAGTTCAAGGGGTGCATGGACATCTTAGCTTTAAAAAAGGAGGCCGTCCAAGCAAAGTTGGAGTCGGCCGAGTCTACGCTTCGGGCTGCAAGTGAGAAGGCCTCGGTACAGGCAAAGAAAATTGAGGAGCTTCAGTCCAATTTAGCCAACCTGGCCAAAGAGCTCTAGGTGGCTAGATCTGAGGCGGTCGCGGCTAATAACAAGGCCCAGGCTAATGCTACCCGGTACAAGGTCGATGTTGAAGCCACCCTAGCGCAGGCCAAGAGCATGGTGGATCATGCGAGGTGGCAAGCTCGAAGGGAGGCCCTTGAGGAGGCCCATGATCAAAGCTTCGATATATCTGCTGAAGTCGATATTACCAGGGCAGAGGAAACAAAGGCTCGGAAGCTGGCTATTCCCGAGGAAGACTCCAAGAATTCGGGCGAATCTGGCGGTGGAGAGGACTCCGAGGGTGAAGAAGCTTCCTCTGATAAGGATCATACTTCTTAGGTTTTGTAACTTTTGCTTTTATGTTGAGACCGATCGGCCTTTGTAAAGAATTCTTGATCGGGCCATGTGGCCCTTGTAAAAAGATTTTGATGAATATATGAACTTTTTCTCTTCCACGGCTTCTGAATCTATTGTCTTTTTTTTTGTTATTTCATGTAAGGGCCAAAATGCCTCAGCATAAGATTATGAGGTTGTGTTCGAGGGTCCAAGGTTTAGGATGGTAAGGACCGATAATAAGCATTGCCCTCGACCGTTTCTAATCGATGGACCCGAATGATGATTCGTACTTGAATTTATGTAGCCCTTAAGCTTAATGATCGAGTGAGGACCTGCTCGAACTCTAAATAAGGTAGTCCTTAGGCTTTCTAGTCGAGTGAGAATGATCACTCGAAGTTGAAGTAAAAGTAGCCCTTAGGCTTTTGTAAATTTTGTATTTGGCCGAGCCGCCCTTTGTAAAATGATTAAAGCCTTATATATATATATATATATATATATAAGGCTTTCCACCTTTTTCAGCTAAAAAATTTTTCCTTTGTTTTATTGCTTGTATTCACAAAGGTTGGAGTGCCTTAGCATAAAATAATAAGGTTGTGTTCGAGGTTTCGAACAAACCTTACCTTTATTGCCCTTTTGGGTTAACGTGTTACCGGGGTTCGGTGTTACCAAAGTTTTCTCCCAAAAATATCTTAAGTTTAAGATTCTGCGAGGGTAGCCTTTAAAATCGGTCGTGAAAGAATTTTTTCTTTTTTGAAGGCCTATTTTTGTTACGGATTTCGAACGTCTCCGAACCATGTTAAATTAGCCGTATCCCTTTAGTTCGTGTGTATCCCAGCGAGTTCGCTTTCCCGAGTTATCCAGGCTTGCCTAAGATAACAGTCCCCGAGTGGGTATGGCCATGGCCTTTAAAATTCGAGAGTTGCCGAAGTGGTCTTATGCCCTCGATGTTCAATAGTTCGATCTTTTTGAGTTTATTCTATGGACGGGAGTCCCCGAGTGTCAGAATGATTATTCGAACTCTGGTTTGCAATCGGCCCTTGGGCTCGTTTCCCTAATAGATCGAAAGTATGGGGTTGTAAAGTGCAAATTTTTACAAGACATTAAATAGTTGCAAGGAAGGTACTTTTCTTTATTCCTGTCAAAAACAATCACACATGTGTACATTTTTTATTTTAGGGCTCGAGCAATCTATGTGGGCACGGTTCATTTTGACCGTTTGGCCCTTACAATAAATCCTACCTATTGAGACCCTTTCATTTTGAAATAATTTCCTTGCTAGAATAATTCAATATCTGAGGGTAATACCCCCCCCCCCCCCCACAATATTCGAGGTTGATCGTAGAGAAATCTCGGATACTATAAACATAGTTTTTGATACCGATTCGTGATTGGCTTTCAATTCTAAGGTAGCACGATCCACTGTTTCCTCGTTAAAAACCTTGCCAAAAAACCCATTTGGAAAAAAACAGTTCAAGGAAAAAAGAGTGCAACGCGTGCTTTCAAACCTAAAGGCTTCATACCGTTCCTCGTCGATAACCTGCAAGTGTTAGTCAAAAAATAGAAAGAATTGAAATGGGGTCGTACCTCAAAAGTAATATCGTTTGAGATGAGTTACGTTCAAATTATTCGATAGCTGTTCTCCGTCCATCGTTCCGAGCTTATAGGATCCTTTCCCGGTGATCTTGAGAATCTGGAACAGCCCTTCCCAGTTTGGACCCAATTTTCCTTCATTTGGATTTCGGGTGTTCAATGTGACCTTCCTTAGTCCCAAGTCCCCAAAAATTAAATAACGAAGTTTGTTCCTTCGATTGTAATATCTTTCGATTCGTTGTTTCTAGGAAGACAAATCGAACAAAGGCAACTTCACATCGTTCATCTAATAGTTCCAGGCTCGTATTCATGGCCTCCTCATTTGATTCCTTCATCGCATATCGGAATATGATGCTTGGCTCCCCAACTTCGACCGGTATTAAAGCTTCGGCGCCATAAACCAAAGAGAACGGGGTAGCCCCGGTACTGGACTTCGAAGTTGTGCGATACGCCCAAAGGACTTCGGGCAGGACTTCTCTCCATTTTCCTTTAGCATCGGTCAACCTTTTCTTGAGGTTTTGTATTATGGTTTTGTTGGTCGATACGGTATGCCCATTCCTACTAGGGTGATAAGGTGTTGATAAGATCCTTTTGATCTTAAGTCCTTCGAGAAATTTGGTTACCTTGCTGCCGATAAACTGCTTTCCGTTGTCACATGCAATTTCGGATGGTATTCCGAATCGACATACGATGTGGTCCCAAATGAAGTCGATGACTTCTTTCTCCCTGACCTTCTGGTAAGCCTGTGCTTCAACACACTTAGAGAAATAATGAGTCATAAATAAAACAAATTGAGCCTTACCTAGTAATGATGCAAGAGGGCCGACGATGTCCATCCCCCACTTCATGAACGGCCATGGGAATAAAATCGAATGCAGTAGCTCCCCGGGTTGATGAATCATCAAAGCATGTCTTTGACAATTATCACATTTTTGCACAAACTCCTCGCATCTTTTTCCGTATCAATCCAGTAATAGCCGACTCTGATTACCTTTCGAACCAGCGATGCGGCTCCTGAGTGGTTTCCACATATGCCTTTGTGACTTCCCTCAAAACATACTCGGTATCTCCCGGTCCCAGACATATCACTAGCGGGCCGTCGAACATCTTCCTGAGTAAGGTTCCATCTTCGAATAAGCTAAATCGGACTGCCTTCGTGCGCAGGGCCCTCGATTCCTTTGGATCTGAAGGAAGTTTTCCGTTCTTCAAATACTCTATGTATTTGTTTCTCCAATCCCAGGTCAAGCTGTGGAGTTCATCTCGGCGTGGCCTTCTTCGACCACTGACCTCATGAGTTGTACAATAGCCCCCGAATTGAGTTCTTTGTCTTCGACCGACGAGCCTAGATTTGCGAGGGCATCGGCTTTGCTATTTGATCTTGAGGCACATGTTGCAAAGTCCATTCTTTGAACCGGTGTAGAGTTACTTGTAGCATATCCAAGTATCTCTGCATTTGTTCCTCTGGAACTTCAAAGGTTCCATTAACCTGATTCACAACGAGGAGGGAGTCGCATTTGGCTTCGATCACCTCTGCTCCCAAGCCTTTGGCTAGTTCGAGACCTGCAATCATGGCCTCATATTCGGCCTCATTGTTAGTCAAAAATACAGTTCTAATAGATAGTCTAACTACATTTCCTATGGGTGGTTTCAGCATGATGCCGAGTCCAAACCCCTTTATTCGAAGCACCATTTGTAAAGAGGGTCTAGATCCCCGAAGATGTACCCGAGTTGACTAATAATTCTCTTTCAACCTCGGGCACTAGGGCAGGCATGAAGTCAGCCACGAAATCTACCAAGATTTGAGACTTGATGGCTGTTCGGGGTCGATACCCAATATCGTACCCGTTGAGTTCTACGGCCCATTTACACTCTGTTTGGATCATTGTTCCCTATCGTTTTATAATATTTTCTATTGTATTGTATCATATTGTATCGTATCATTTTATGAATACAATATTTGGATAGATTGTATTGTTTGTTATTATTAAATGATATTTTGCTGTTTGGTTTGACTGTATCGTACTGTACTGTAACTGATAAGTTTACTAAAATACCCTCAATTGTTTAAATATTAAATTTATCAAAAATTATGCATAAAAATAATTTTAAAAAACAAAACAAAAGAGGGGAAAACACCTTAAGAAAGCAGAAGAAAGGAGCAAGACAGAAGAAGGCAAAACAAAGGAGCACAACTAATTAAAATTGAGTTAAAAGCAAATTTGGTGAAAAAATAAAACAGAAAGCGGAAAAAAACCTTTAACGTTAGCGACAGAAGTTCTGGAAAAAAAATAAAGTAGGTTATAGGTTGGAGATTTGGAGTTAAAATAGAAAAAAGGTAAAATAAAATTATGGAGTAATAAGTTAGGGCATAGTTGGAAAGAAAAATAGGAAACAATCCCACCACACCAAATCGGTTGTTTCAAAAAAGAGGACTTTTCATTGTTCCGGAACAATAGATTTAACAATACAATACAACCAATTTTAATGAAACAATCAAAACAAACATTGTTTTCAGAGAACAATACAATACGATACAATGGGATACAACCATCCAAACAAGCTGTTAGCCAATTGCCCCGAAAGCTCGGGTTTATGCAAAATATTTCGAAGGGGATAAGTTGTTACAACACATATGGGATGGCATTGAAAGTATGGTTTTAGTTTCCTAGAAGCGCTTATCAAAGCGAGTGCTAACTTTTCTAGATGAGGATATCTACTTTCGGCTTCACCTAGGGTCCGGCTAACATAATAGATAGGGAATTGTGTACCTTGTTCTTCTCGGACTAGGACCCCACTTACTGCTATCTCCGATACTGCCAGATATAAGTAAAGTTGTTCGTCTGCCTTCGGCGTGTGAAGCAGCGACGGGCTTGACAAGTATTGCTTAAGTTCCTTCAAAGCTCGTTGACATTCTGGGGTCCATGTGAAGTTGTTCTTCTTTTTCAGCAACGAGAAGAATCGATGACTTCTGTCGGACGATCTTGAGATGAATCGACTCAGGGTTGCAATGCGCCCGATTAGCCTTTGTACGGCCTTCACATTATCTACTACCGCGATATCCTCGATTGCTTTGATCTTATCGAGGTTGATCTCGATTCCTCGATTCGATACCATGAATCCGAGAAACTTGCCGGACCCGACCCCAAATGCACATTTCTCCGGGTTGAGCTTCATGTTGTATTTCTTCAGTATAAAAAAAGTTTCCTGCAAATGCTTCAAATGGTCCTCTGCTCGCAGGGACTTAACTAGCATGTCATCATATAAACTTCCATAGATCTCCCTATTTGTTCTTCGAACATTCAGATTACTAGGCGTTGATAGGTTGCACCGCCATTTTTTAGTCTGAATGGCATTACATTATAACAGCAGGTACCATAAGAAATTGAATAAGTTTTTTCCTGAGCTCGAGAGTTAACCCCGTTCCTAGGTATACCTTTTGATCAGGCAGATGCTCGATCAATATGATTTTGTTCTAGCTCTTCGACCATTGATTTTGCGGATTAGAATCATAGGGGATTATGAAGGATCAAAGTACCATATAGTCATCATCTTCGTAAGTCCTCTGCTCCTCCGGTTGGGTCGAGGCCGGTGTCTGTGATTGAATTATGATGGATCAAAGTACCTCTTATTTTCCCTTCGAACTTGATTCTTTTATTGAAGAGAGCGCCGATATCGGTATCACTTCGTCAATGGCAAACATTTTTTTGGCGTCGGGTTGCTCCCCGTAGACTGTTTTGACTTCCTCTGGTGTTGGAAATTTTGGAACCTGGTGAAGGGTCGAAGGCATTGCCCTCATGTTATAGATCCACGGTCTACCGAATAGGGCATTATATCTCATATCGCCCTTGATCACATGTAACTTCATTTCTTGGATGGTCGCAGCCACGTTTACTCGCAAAATTATTTTGACTTTGGTGGTTTCACATGCCATATTGAAGCCGTTTAGAACTCGGGCCGCGGGTATAACCTGATCCTGTAGGCTGAGCTGTTCTACGACCCTTGATCAAATTATGTTGGCTGAGCTACCTGGATCAATCAAAGGATGTTTAACTTGAAGCTTATTCATAAGTACAGATATTACCAGTGCGTTGCTGTGAGGTTGTTCGATCCCTTCTGCATCCTCATCATTGAAAGGCAAGGTTCCTTTCGGTACGTAATCCCGAGTTCGCTTCTCCCTTGTCATTGACACCTTGGTGCGCTTTAATACTGGTCCTTGAGGAGTATCGACCCTTCCAACGATCATATTAATCACGTGTAGTGGTTCTTCCTGCTCATTCTGTCTACTGAATCTCTGTTGTTGAAGTGATTCTTGGCCCGATTACTAAAGAATTCCCGAAGATGGCCCGCATTGAACAATCGGGCTACTTCCTCCCTTAGCTGCCTGCAATCTTCTATTTTATGGCCATGAGTGCCATGATACTTGCACATTTGGTTGGGATTTCTCTGGGCCGGATCGGTTTGCAGAGGTCGAGGCCACCTAGTATCTTTGATACGTCTGATGGCCGATACGATTGCGGATGCATCTATGTTGAAGTTATATTCTGACAACCGCGGTGCTTCTTTGGACCCGACATCCTGTCGAAACCACTCTTGCTCATAAGTCCCCGTGAACTTGACCTCGATCATTTCTCCTTTCATTCCGTTCAAAGTTTTTCCCAGAACCGCCGCCTCTATGGTCTTCATTATACGGTTGATATCAATCTTTATTCGACCTTAGTTCTCGGTCGATATCCCTCTTGATTCTATCCACGGGCCTGTTAGGATAAACGGGCCCAGAAGGAGTCCCAGTTGATCATCCTCGACCCTGATCTTCGACTGATACCGATTATGTACATCGGCCCGAGTGACAGCTAGATACTCGATCAAATTTTGCTTCAACTGCTGTGAGGCTGTGGAACTTCGAGCGTTGAGGCCTTGAGTGAAATCTTGAACAGCCCAATCGTCGGTGACCGGTGGCAAATCCATTCTCTCCGTTTGGAACCGAGATAAAAATTCCCTGAGCATCTCGTTGTCCTTCTGCCTTACCTTGAAAAGGTCCGACTTTCTTGTTGCAACCTTAATGGCTCCGGCGTGTGCCTTTACAAAAGAATCTGCGAGCATAGCAAACGAATCAATAGAGTTAGGCGGTAAATTATGATACCATATCATGCCACCCTTTGATAAAGTCTCCCCGAATTTCTTCAGCAGTACGGATTCAATTTCGTCATCTTCCAAGTCATTTCCTTTGATGGCATACGTGTACGAGGTGACATGTTCATTTGGATCAGTCGTCCCATTATACTTAGGAATCTCGGGCATATGGAACTTCTTGGGCATTGACTTCAGAGCGTAAAATAGTGTGTGTTACGAAAATTGTACCAGGCAATCACTATTATCCTTAGCCCTACGGTGGGCGTCAAACTGTTTACCCTTAAAATGGATAACAATTGAATTTATACTGTGGTTTTAAGGACACGTGATTCACTTGGCACAAACTGTAAGAAAACATAAATGGATACTGAAATTAACTGCAAATATAAATAAAACAAACCAAATGAAATGTATAGCTTTAATCCTTGAGCTAGGTTGCTCTCGAATCAAGTGATCATTTTTCTAGAAACTATGAGCAAAGTAACAGGAATGTTGAGAGCTTAATAGAAAGTGAATATATTGCTTTTGTAATGTAAATATGATGTCTTTTACAAATGATCAGACCTCCTTTATATAGTGAGGGGAGTCCTATTCTTGGTACAATTCTAAATACAATAAGAAATCCCATGATTGGCTAACTAATCGGCCTCTTCTTGATACATGCTGAGATTTGCGCTGTGATCCTCGCCCGATTGCAGATATTTCGGCATTCCGTTATTCGACCCAGTAAGCTTCCCTCGATCTCTATCTTATTCGATCCCGATCTTGATCGATCTCAATCTTGGTCGGTCCCGGTTCTGGTCGGTCTCGATCTTAATCGGTCTCAGGGTCTTGAGCTTGACAACCTAACACTGCATCATAGTTTGATATAAATCGGAGATGATCCTCGGCTAATCATGCTCCAGCCTCAATCAGTCGTATAAAAAGGGCACGCCCGATTTGATCTTATTCAAAATTAAAGATTCAATGCTTGTAAGTCAAATTATTTGTTTGCCGCATGGAATAAAAGAATTATTATTTGTGGCAGTTGTTGATGTATTTGTGATAGATAATAAGCAATCAAATCATTGCATCATTGTAGTGACCCGACCGGTCGCTTTGCTTTCTAGAACCCCGTTGCCCTAAATAAGACTTTCCGTACTTGCTTTTACTGATTTTTGACTTGTGGGGATGGTTAATTCAGGATTTTGGAGAGTTCGGTTTGAAATCGGAACATTTGGTTCCATAAGGTTGGCTTAAAAGGACAAGTTTGACTTCGGTCAACATTTTGAGTAAATGACCTCGGAATTGGGATTTGACGGTTCCAATAGGGTCGTATGATGATTTCGGACTTGGGTGTATATTCGTAGCAGGTTTTGAATGACCCGGGAGCGTTTCGGCGCCTAATAGTGAAAGTTGGCATTTTGAGCAAATTCATAAGTTTGGGTTGATATGGATTTTTACATTCTCGACGTCCATTTGGGATTCCGAGCTTGGGAATAGCTCCGTACGGTGATTCTAGACTTAGGAGCGCGTCTGGAAGTGGATTCGGAGGTTCGTAGGTCATTTCCGAGTCATTTGGTGAAAGTTAGAAACTTGAAGTTTTTGGAAAGTTTGACCGAGGGTGGACTTTTTGATATCGGGTCCGGATTCCAGTTCTGGAAGTTGTAGTAGGTCCGTAATGTCATTTAAGACTTGCACGCAAAGCTTGGCATCATTCCGAGTTGATTTGATAGAAATCGGACTCGCGAGTGGTGTTTTAGAAGTTTTTGGAGTTCATGAGTAAATTGATGCGTTTTGGCGTCCAATTCGTGGTTTTTGATGTTATTCTAGTGTTCCAGTCGCGTGAGCAAGTTTGTATGACGTTGTTAGAGTGGTGTGAGTGTTTAGTGTGGATCACCGAGGGCTCAGGTGAGTTTCGGACTTGTGGAAGGAGTTGAAAACACTCTAGTTTTTTGGTGTTCTTGGCAGTTGCTGCAGGTCTCGCATTTGCGAGGGAAGCATCGCATTTGCGATGAAGACCGGTCTAGGCCTAGCTCGCAAGTGCGAGAGAAACAAGTGCATTTTCGACCTTGCGTTGATCGTATTTCCGATTCCCTTGTTGCATTAGCAACCTGGACAGGGGGAAAGACCAATTCGCATTTGCGATGATTGTGTCGCATTTGCGAACTGCGACATCTGAGACTTGTGCACATCTCATTTATTGCGGGACTTAGGCCATTTATTTCATTTCACTTCATCTCTTGGGCGATTTTTGGAGCTTTTAGAAGAGGGTTTTCACCTAGCACTTTGAGGTAAGTAATTTCTACACAACATGAGTTAATAACATAGATTATGGGTAGATTAACATGTAAAAATTAGTGAAAATCAAGTGTTTAGATGAAAACCTAGGTTTTTGATAAAAACGAGATTTGACCACGAAATTGGTTTTGGAACTTAGTAAAAATCATATATTTATGTTCCTAAGGTTATGGGTAACAACTTTCTTCAAATATTTTCGGAATCCGGGCATGTGGGCCCGGGGTGAATTTTAAGAATCTTGCGATTTGGGTTGGGTAATCACTTTAATAGTGGGGATATGAACTTTTGAGCATAGATTGATTAATTTACGTAATGTTTGACTAGTTTCGAGTCATTTGGAATCAAATTTGGATGTTTGAGCGCATTCTTGAATTGGGAAGTAGGCCTTGAGATGAGGTACGTCTCCTTTCTAACCTTGTAAGAGGGAATTAACCCCATAGGCGAATTAAATAAATGTGTGTACCTATTTGTGGGGGCTACGTACGTACGAGTTGACGAGAGTCCGTACGTGGCAACTATTATGCTATTGTTCGGGTAGTTTAGGACCCGTATCATACTTTATTTGAAATGTTGCACCCTTACTTGCTAATTTACTTACTTGAGTCATGTTAGAATTTGATAAAAGAATTCGTAAAAGGTTAAATTTACTTATTTGAAAAATTGAATGGAATACTTGACTATAAATGAGAAATTTGTGTTTTCCTTAAAAATAATTACTATATGTGGATCGGGCCGAGCGCTTCGGTTGTAAATAGATGCAACTATGGTTCGTGCCGTTCGACCCTCTGGCAGTGTACAGATTAAATATTATGTTGGATCGGGCCATACGACCTTGGCATAATTTGCGCATGATAACTCTATGGAACTCTCCATGATTGTAATTGCTAAATGTCTCGAAATGCAAGCTGTTAAATGATATAACTGAATTTGAAATTTATATTTGTGAAAGAAGAACTTATCATTTCCTGTTATTTAGCTTTCAGTATTATTCATGAAATCCATGCCTAGTATAATACTTTGATTATATAATTTTAGCCCATAGTAAGTGTCAAAGTCGATCCCTCCTCACTACTTCTTCGAGGTTAGACGAGATACTTACTGGCTACATGTTGTTTATGTACTCATACTACACTTCTGTACTTAATTATACAGGATCTGAGCCCGGTGCATCTAGTTACCCGTCCAACGCGCGTAGTTGATCCCACCTCGAGACTTCACGGTGAACTACTTTTTGAGCCGTTGTGCAGCAGCTGGAGTCTCCATTATGTTTTACTTTTCTATCTATTCCTTTCAGACAGTAGGCTAGTATTCTTTTGTATATTCTACTAGATTGCCCACACACTTGTGACACCAGGTCTTGGCACACACACTAGTAGACTTATGATTTTGGGTTTGCTTACGTGATTCCGATTAGTACTTATTGCTTCCGCTTATTTATGTTACACTCGTAAACTTCTAAATCTTTTTAAGAAATACGGAAATGTTACTACTTAATAATTTATTTAAACGAAAAACCACAAGTTGATCGGTGTCGGCTTGCCTAACAACGGTGTTGTGCGCCATCACAGCCTATAATAGAATTGGGTCGTGACAGCATGGTATCAGAGCACTAGGTTCACGTAGGTATCACAAGTCATGGGCAGACCTAATAGAGTCTTGCGGATCTGTACGGAGACGTCTATACTTATCTTCGAGAGGCTATGGGGTGTTAGGAAACTACTCTTTATTTACATTCTATCGTGCATTTGATGGTATACTAAATTCTCTAGTTTATTCTCTCACAGATGGTGAGAACGCATGCAACAAACATTCCGGACCCGGGAGGAGCTGCTCCCACCGTTGCTAGAGGCCGAGGCAGAGGACGGGGGAGGGCACCGGCCCGAGGTAAAGGACGAGGACGTCCTAGAGTTTCCCTAGTTGTACCACCAGCGGATCCAGTAGAGGATCCCATTATGGAGGAGCGGGGTGAGGAGCCCACAGTAGAGCCAACCCCGGTAGATTTCATGACAGCATCGGGCTTTCAGGAGGTCATAGGCCGTATGCTGCGATTCATGGATTCTATGACCTAGGCTGGCTTATTTCCTGTAGACCCAGCCACATCCCAGGCGGGAGGGGGAGCACAGACCCATACTACTCAGGCTCCTGGGCATGCAGCTGTAGTGTATCAGACTCCGGGTGTACTACCCGTGGACAGGGCCCAGCCAGTTGCAGCGGTTGTACCTGAGCCTAGACCAGCTGTGGACGACGAGCCGCAGAAGCTATTGGAAAGATGTACTAGGCTACACCCTCCTGACTTCGAAGGTGAGCGACATAAGGATCCCCAGGACTTCATTGATCGGTGCAGGGACACACTGCACAACATGAGGATATTGGAGTCTCATGGAGTGGATTTTACAACTTTCCAGATGGAGGGCAGGGCCCGTAGATGTGGCAGTCTTATCTTCTTGGCACACCAGTGGGTTCTCCTCTCATGACTTGCGACCAGTTCACACATATTTTCTTGGATAGGTATATTCCACCCTCCGAGAGGGAAGAGTTACGGTATCTGTTTGAGCAGCTCGAGCAAGGTCAAATATCGGTGACCGATTATGAGGAGAGGTTTTCTTAGTTGTCTCGCCATGCACTTATGATACTTCCTACTGACGCAGAGAGAGTGTGGAGGTTTGTTGCGGGGTTGCACTCAGGTATTCGGGCTAATATGGCCCGAGAGGTTGAGATGGGGACTTCTTATCAGCTGGTAATGGAGATTGCTCGGAGGATTGAGGGCTACCGTCAGAGAGGTAGAGAGCAGATACAGCGGGACAAGAGGACCCGTTTCTCTGGAGAGTTTAGAGGTACCCCGGCTAGGGGCAGAGGTCAGTTTGGGAGGAGTCAGCCTGGCATGCCCACATATACAGCACCACCACCTCCTCTGGGTGCTCCGGCACGACCCTATTTCAGCACCATACCAGAGAGTTCTTACTTTCCACCAGCCATCCAGGGTTCTGCCAGTGGGTACTCAGACCACCAGGGTTCTTCCAGCTCCTATTTCAGTGCCATGCCGGAGAGTTCATACGCCCACCAGGTATTTAGGCTTCTTCTAGTGGGTCTTCAGGCCATCATGGTCAGACTTCAGGGCAGCAGATCACCACACCGAGGGGTTATTTTGAGTGTGGAGATCTCAGTCACATGAGGAAATTCTACCTCAGGCTTCGGGGCAAGGCAGTGCAGCAGGGCCACCAGCCCATGATTACATCACTGGATGTCCGGCCGCCCAGAGGCGAAGGGAAGGCTGGTAGGGGCTGTCCTAAATGTGAAGGCCAGGCAGGGGGAGGTCAGCCAGCTACTGTTCAGTCAGGTGGAGGCTAGCCCGCCGGTGCTCCAGCCAGATTCTATGCTTTTCGGGCCAGACCAGATGCATTGGCCTCAGATGTCGTGATCACATGTATTATTTCCGGTTGCGGTAGGGATGCTTCAGCATTATCTGATCTAGGATCTACCTACTCATATGTGTCATCTGTGTTTGCTCATTTCCTGGATATTCCTCGTGAGCCCTTGGGTACTCTTGTTTATGTGTCCACTCCTATGGGCGATTTTGCGGTTGTGGATCGAATCTGTCTGTCTTGTGTGGTCACATTCTGTGGTTATGAGACTAGAGCGGACCTTCTGTTGCTTGATATGACCAACTTTGAGGTCATCCTAGGCATTGACTAGCTATCCCCATATCACGCCATCCTTGATTGCCATGCAAAGTGTTACTTTAGCGATGCCAGAGTTGCCGAAATTGGAGTAGAAGGGTTCCTCCATTAGTACAGCGAGTCAGGTCATCTCTTTCCTGAAGGCTCGACATATGGTCGAGAAGGGTTGTTTGGCTTATCTAGCTTATGTTCGGGACATTACCGCAGAGTCTCCGACGATTGATTCAGTGCCAGTAGTCCGAGGATTTGCCGATGTGTTTCCTTCTGACCTTCCAGGCATGCCACCAGATCGTGATATTGATTTTTGTATTGATTTGGCTCCAGGTACACAGCCTATATCTATCCCACCCTACCATATGGCTCCGAAAGAGTTGAAGGAGTAGCTTGAGGATTTGTTAGCAAAGGGGTTTGTGAGACCAAGTGTATCACCTTGGGGTGCACCAATGTTATTTGTGAAGAAGAAAGATGGGACTATGCGGATGTGCATTGATTACCGCCAGTTGAACAAAGTTACCATCAAGAACAAGTACCCATTTCCGTGTATTGATGATTTGTTTGATCAGTTGCAGGATGCTAGGGTGTTCTCTAAGATCGACTTATGATCAGGGTATCATCAGTTGAAGATTCAGGACTCGGATGTTCCGAAGACTGCTTTCCTTACTAGATATGGCCATTTTGAGTTTCTGGTGATGTCCTTCGGCTTGACTAATGCCCCGATGGCGTTTATGGATTTGATGAACATGGTGTTCAAGCCTTATATTTATTCGTTTGTCATTGTCTTCATTGATGGCATTTTGATCTACTCACGTAGGCTGGGGGAGCACGAGCAGCATTTGAATGTGGTGCTTTAGACCTTGAGGGAACAGAAGTTGTATGCTAAGTTCTCCAAGGGTGAGTTTTGGCTAGAGTCTGTGGCATACTAGGGGCATGTTGTATCAGGCGAGGGTATTAAGGTGGATACCAAGAAGATTGAGGCAGTTCAAAGTTGGCCTCGTCCCACTTCGGTGACTGAGATCAGGAGTTTCCTGGGGTTAGCAGCTTATTATCCCCGGTTTGTGCATGGTTTTTCATCCATTGCAGCACCTCTGACTAGATTGACCCAAAAGGGTGCTCCGTTCCGTTGGTCCGATGATTGTGAGGCGAGCTTTCAGAAGCTCAAGACAACTTTGACTACAGCACCGGTTCTAGTGTTGCCTTCTGCTTCGGGGATGTATACGGTGTATTGCAATGCTTCACGCGTTGGCTTGGGTCGTGTATTGATGCAGGAGGGGCGAGTTATTGCATATGCTTCGCGTCAGCTGAAGATTCATGAGAAGAATTACCCTGTGCACGACCTAGAGTTAGCCACGATTGTTCATGCTCTTATGATATGGAGGCATTATTTGTACGGGGTGTCATGTGAAGTTTATACTGATCGCAGCTTACACCATTTGTTCAAGCAAAGGGATCTCAATTTGAGGCAGTGTAGATGGCTGGAGTTACTGAAGGATTATGTATCACCATTCTTTATCATTCGGGCAAGGCAAATGTGGTCGTGGATACCTTAAGCAGGAAGGCAGAGAGTATGGGTAGCTTGGCATTCATTTCAGCAGAGGAGAGGCCACTAGCTTTGGACATTCAGTCCTTGGCTAAAAGACTTGTGAGGTTGGACATTTCAGAGCCCAGCCAATTTCTTGCATGTGTTGTGTCCCAGTCTTCACTATTGGGGGAGATCAAGGCTTGACAGTTTGATGATCCGCACTTGACATTCCTCAGGGAGACGGTACTACAGGGTGGTTCCAAGGAGGTTTCTATGGGCGGGGATGGTGTACTGCAACTCCAGGGTCGTCTATGTGTTTCTAATGTCGTTGGCTTGAGAGAGAGGATTCTAGAGGAGGCACATAGTTCTCGATATTCCATTCATCCAGGTGTTACGAAGATGTATCGTGATCTGAGGCAGCATTATTGGTGGCGGCGAATGAAGAAAGACATAGTTGAGTATGTGGCTAGGTGCCTAAATAGCCAGCAGGTTAAGTATGAGCACCAGAGGCCAGGTGGCTTACTCCAAAAGATGACTATACTTGAGTGGAAATGGGAGCGCATTACTATGGACTTCATTGTTAGGTTGCCGTGGACGTTGCGGAAGTTTGATGCAGTTTGGGTCATTGTCGACAGGTTGACCAAGTCGGCACACTTCATTCCGGTTGTGACTACATATACTTCAGAGAGGTTGGCCCAGATTTATATTCAGGAGATAGTTCGGTTGCATGGTGTGCTTGTTTCCATCATATCAGATAGAGGCCCTCCATTTACTTCACATTTCTAGAGAACCGTACAAAGTGAGTTGGGGACCCGTGTAGAGCTCAACACAGCATTTCATCCACAGACCGACAGGCAGTCGGAGCGGACAGTCCAGATCCTGGAGGACATGCTCAGAGCATGTGTGATTGACTTTGGAGGGCAGTGGGATTGATTCTTACCCTTGGCCGAGTTTGCTTACAACAACAGTTATTAGTCCAACATCGAGATAGCTCCATTTGAGGCTTTATATGGTCGACGATGTCGTTCTCCCATTGGGTGGTTTGAGCCCGGCGAGGCTAAGTTATATGGTACTGATTTGGTAAAGGATGCCTTCGAAAAGGTAAAGTTGATTCAGGAACGACTTCACACAGCACATTCCAGACAGAAGAGTTACGCGGATCAGAAGGCGCGTGATGTGTCATTTATGGTAGGCAAGAAGATTCTCTTGAAAGTTTTGCCGATGAAGGGGATTATGAGATTCGGAAAGAAGGGCAAGTTGAGCCCAAGGTTTATAGGCCCATTTGAGGTGTTGAGGTGAGTTGGGGAGGTTGCTTATGAGCTTGCTCTACCTCCCAGCCTATCGGGGGTTCATCCAGTTTTTCACGTGTCTATGCTTCGGAGATATCACGCCGACTTGTCCCATGTGTTAGACTTCAGCACTATCTAGCTAGATGAGAGCTTGGGTTATAAGGAAGAACCAGTTGCCATTGTTGCTAGGCAGGATCGCCAATTGAGGTCCAAGAGGATTTTTACGGTAAAGGTTCAGTGGAGGGGCCAACCAGTCGAGGAGGCGACCTGGGAGTCCGAGGAGGACATGCGGAGCAGATATCCACACTTATTCAGCACTTCAGGTATGAATCTAAACCTGTTCGAGGACGAACGTTTGTTTAACAGGTGGAGAATAAAACGACCTGACTGGTTTTTTTGCTTTCTAGAACCTCGTTCCCCTAAATAAGACTTCCCGTACTTGCTTTTACTGATTTATGACTTGAGGGGATGGTTAGTTCGGGATTTGGGAGAGTTCGGGTTGAAATCGGAACATTTGGTTCCTTAAGATTGTTTTAAAAGGCCAAGTTTGACATTGGTCAACATTTTGAGTAAACGACCTCGAAATCGGGATTTGACGGTTCCAATAGGTTCGTATGATGATTTCGGACATGGGTGTATGTTCGGAGCGGGTTTTGGATGACCCGGGAGCGTTTCGGCGCCTAATAGTAAATGTTGGCATTTTGAGCAAATTCCATAAGTTTGGGTTGAAATGGAGATGTCCGTTTGGGATTCCGACCCTGAGAATAACTACGTATGGTGATTCTGGACTTAGGAGCGCGTCTGGAAGTGGATTCGGAGGTCCGTAGGTCGTTTCCGAGTCATTTGGCGAAAGTTAGAAACTTGAAGTTTTTACAAAGCTTGACCGAGGGAGGACTTTTTGATATCGGGTCCGGATTCCAGTTCCGGAAGTTGGAGTAGGTCTGTAATGTCATTTAAAACTTGAACGCAAAGTTTGGCATCATTCCGAGTTGATTTGGTAGGAATCGGACGCGCGAGAGTGTTTTAGAAGTTTTTGGAGTTCATGAGTAAATTCATGCGTTTTTGGGGTCCAATTCGTGGTTTTTGATGTTATTTCAGTGTTCCGATCGCGCGAGCAAGTTTGTATGACATTGTTAGACTGGTGTGAGTGTTTGGTGTGGAGCTCCGTGGGCTTGGGTGAGTTTCAGATGTGTGGAAGGAGTTGAAAACACTCCAATTTTCTGGTGTTCTTGGCAGCTGCTGCAGGTCTCGCATTTGCGAGAGAAGCATTGCATTTGCGATGAAGCCTGGTCTAGGCCTAGCTCGCAAGTGCGAGAGAAACAAGTGCATTTGCGACCCTGCGTTGATCGTATTTCCGATTCCCTTGTTGCATTTGCGACCTGGACAGAGGGAAAGCCCAATTCGCATTTGCGATAATTGTGTCGCATTTGCGAACCGGATGTCGCAAATGTGACATCTGAGACCTGTGCACAGCTCATTTATTGTGGGACTAAGGCCACTTATTTCATTTCACTTCATCTCTTGGGAGATTTTTAGAGCTTTTGGAAGAGGGTTTTCACCTAGCACTTTGAGGTAAGTAATTTCTACACAACATGAGTTAATAACATAGATTATGGGTAGATTAACATGTAAAAATTAGTGAAAATCAAGGGTTTAGATGAAAACCTAGGTTTTTTGATAAAAATGAGATTTGACCACGAAATTGATTATGGAACTTAGTAAAAACCATATATTTATGTTTCTAAGGTTATGGGTAACAACTTTCTTCAAAATTTTTCGGAATTCAGGCATGTGGGCCCCGGGTGAATTTTAAGAATCTTGCGATTTGGATTGGGTAATCACTTTAATAGTGGGGATATGAACTTTTGAGCATAGATTGATTAATTTACGTAATGTTTGACTAGTTTCGAGTCGTTTGGCATCAAATTTGGAGGTTTGAGCGCATTCTTGAATTGGGAAGTAGGCCTTGAGACGAGGTACGTCTCCTTTCTAACCTTGTAAGAGGGAATTAACCCCATAGGTGAATTAAATAATTGTGTGTACCTACTTGTGGGGGGCTACGTAAGTACGAGTTGATGAGAGTTATTATGCAATTGTTCGGGTAGTTTAGGACCCGTATCATGCTTTATTTGAAATGTTGCGCCCTTACTTGCTAATTTACTTACTTGAGTCATGTTAGAATTTGATAAAAGAATTCGTAAAAGGTTAAATTCACTTATTTGAAAAATTGAATGGAATACTTGACTATAAATGAGAAATTTGTATTTTCCTTAAGAATAATTGCTATTTGTGGATTGGGCCGAGCGCCTCTGTAGTAAATAGATGCATCTATGGTTCGCGCCGTTTGATCCTCCGGCAGTGCACAGTTTAAATATTATGTTGGATCAGACCTTACGACATTGGAATAATTTGCGCATGATAATTCTTTGGAACTCACCATGATTGTAATTGCTAAATGTCTCGAAATGCAAGCTGTTAAATGATATAACTGAATTTGAAATTTATATTTGTGAAAGAAGAACATATCATTTCCTGTTATTTAGCTTTCAATATTAATCATGTAATGCATGCAGAGTATAATACTTTGATTATATTATTTTAGCCTATAGTAAGTGTCAAAGTTGACCCCTCGTCACTACTTCTTCGAGGTTAGACTGCATACTTACTGGGTACATGTTGTTTATGTACTCATACTATACTTCTTTACTTAATTGTACGCGATCTGAGGCAGGTGCATCTAGTTACCCTGGCGCGCGTAGTTGATCCCCACCTCGAGACTTCACGGTGAGCTGCTTTCCGAGCCGTTCTGCAGCAGCTGGAGTCTCCCTTATGTTTTGCTTTTCTGTCTATTCCTTCAGACAGTAGGCTGCATTCTTTTGTATATTCTACTGGATTGCCCACACACTTGTGACACTAGGTCTTGGCACACACACTAGTAGGCTTATGATTTTGGGTTTGCTTACAAGATTCCGATTAGTACTTATTGCTTCCACTTATTTATGTTACACTCGTAAACTTCTAAATCCTTTTAACAAATAAGGAAATGTTACAACTTAATAATTTATTTAAACGGAAAACGACTAGTTGATCGGTGTCCGCTTGCCTAACAACGGTGTTGGGCGCCATCACAGCCTATAATAGAATTGGGTCGTGACAACATGGTATCAGAGCACTAGGTTCATGTAGGTCTCACAAGTCATGGGCAGACCTAATAGAGTCTTGCGGATCGGTACGAAGACGTCTGTACTTATCTTCGAGAGGCTATGGGGTGTTAGGAAACTACTCTTTATTCACCTTCTATCATGCAGTTGATGGTATACTAAATTCTCTCTTTTATTCTCTCACAAATGGTGAGAACGCGGGCAGCAGACGTTCCGAACCCGGGAAGAGCTGCTCCCCCCGTTGCTAGAGGTCGAGGCAGAGGTCGTGGGAGGGCACCGACCTGAGGTAGGGGACGAGGACATCCTAGAGTTGCCCAGTTGCACCACCAGCGAATACAATAAAGGTTCCCATTGTGGAGGAGCAGGGCGAGGTGCCTAGAGCAGAGCCATCCCCGGTTGATTTCATGACACAGGTGGTCATGGGCCGTATGCTGCGGTTCATGGATTATATGACCTAGGCTGGTTTATTTCCAGCAGACCCAGCCATATCCTAGGCGGGAGGGGGAGCACAGACCCTTATTGCTCAGGCTCCTAGGCATGCAGCTGCAGTGTATCAGACTCCGGGTGCACTACCCGCGGACGGGGCCTAACCAGTTGCAGCAGTTGTACCTGAGCCTAGACCAGTTGCAAACGGCGAGCCGCAAAAGCTATTGGACAGATGGACTAGGCTACACCCTCCTGTCTTCGGAGGTGAGCAACATGAGGATCCCCAGGACTTCATTGATCGGTGAAGGGACAGACTGCACAACATGAGGATATTTGAGTCTCATGGAGTGGATTTTACTACTTTCCAGCTGGAGGGCAGGGCCCATGGATTTTTACATTCCAGACTGTGCAAGTTGGAAAAAGAAATTTTTGTGTTTTGCGGTTGTTTTTTTTAGATCTAAAAAAACTATGACTTTGACTAAAAAGTTCCCCATAGACGGCGCCAAATTGTTTGATCAAAAAGTATGAAACCTTTTGTTAAACCAATTAAATTACAAAGGTGATGGGTACATCCTAGTTAAATATAATAAGTTCTAGATCTAACACGTGTTTGTATAAATAATGCAGAATAACGTCTGAGCCAATTTAATACACATGATATTAAATGATGCTGTCAAGAATGAGTGAAGGAACAATGATGAGCAATAACTATATTAAATGGCAATAAGTGTAAATAGAGAGAATGATTCACCCAATTGTTGAATGAGGTGTATGATTCTTCTCTCTAACAATGATATAAGACAAATGGATATTGGAATATATGAGGTTTTCTCGGATCTGATGCGAGAAAAAGGGGGAATAAACAGCAAATCGAATCCTTGTGGAAAAGTAATATTTTGTATTGTCTCTCTAGAGTCTACTTTCCATAAGAATTCTTATCAGAATGAACATTACATACTTTTTGCCTTCTTTCTTCTACTATTTATGTGGGGTATTCCCAAAAAACCTAAAAAAGTACAGCAGAAGGAATATTCAATGGAATATTCCCGTTGAGAGTAAAGCTGTACTAGCCGTTACTTCTTTTCCTACTGCTCGATCTCGGCCCCGATGGCTTACTCGGCGGCTCAGTATTGTGAACCCCTGGTTGACCTCGACCTAGTCGCCCATGATGAGCCACAGTTCTCACACTTGGTCACCTCTTCATGTCGAACTTCCTTTAGTCGGATTTTGACCCATACACCTTGGCCAAGTGACTAATTATTCTTATATTTAATTAGTTTGTTTCTTTTTTTTTGAACAAATGAATAGTGAATAAATCACTTTTTTCTCTTATCCCTTCCACTCTAAAGGAATTAACGTGCCTTTTGTCTTTGAATAAATATTGATCTTGGTTTCTTCTTCTTTTCAGCCGACTCTTCTATTCTCGATGTTTTAAGCTAAATGTTGATGTTTTTCCTCTAGGGGTATATTTTTATTATAAAGTTATTTTCAGGATAATATTTTTATAAAAAATCATTTTAGTGTTCGGTTATCATAAAATATTTTTTCAATTAAAAGGGAAAAAATATTTTCTCGCTTAAAGTCATTTTCTGGCAATTATTTTAACTTCTAACTTCATATTATTTGTTCCAACCCTATCACGTATACATTATTATTAATCTTTATTATAGTACTCAAAATATCATCAAGACACCCAATTTCTTAATATTATTATTAACATGTAATATTTATTAAAATTCATAAAATACTTTTCATTCGCCAATAAAACATCGAAAAGTATTTTTCAAAAAGTATTTTTTTTACAAAATAACTCTTGTCATACGAAACACACTCCTAGTATTTCGAAAATAGGGCAATTTTGATCTGTGTTGATGAACCATGACACTCTCATAGCCTTTTTGGCCAGGCTGAAAAAATCAGCTTATTTTGAGAATTATTTTTTTTTCTTTCAAAAGTGCTTTTTAGAAAAAGTACTTTTGAAGAAAAGCAATTTGTGTTTGGCTAATCAATTTGAGAAGCACTTTTGAACAACAATTTATGTTTGACCAAGCTTTTCAAAAAACCTCTTTTAAGTATCAAATTACGAATAAGGACATGAAGAGATGTACTATTATATAAGTAGATAAATAATCACAAATTTTTATTATTAAAGACAATAATTAAGTTTTTAATTTTATTTAAGTAAAATATAAAAATAAAATTGAAAAGTATTTTATTCTTTCAAGATGATTTAGATAAATCAAAAAATCATTCAACTAATATGAAAGTTCAACCCAAAAGTTATTATATATTACTTAATAGTTTAAACTAAGTAAGATTATTTGGTATATATAATATTTCGCTAAGGGTACTTTTTTCTGCTTCTCAAAGCCTACTTTTACTTCTCCTCAAAAGTACTTTTTCCCCATCAAGCTTGGCCAAACATTTCAAGTTAAGAAAAAAAATACTTTTAGCCTTGAAAGAAGTCTGGCCAAACAGACTATTGTAGGCATTTGACCATAAGTTTTTGAAGTTTTTTTTTAAAAAAAAAATCAAATATTTGTTTGTTCATAGAATTAATCTAGTTTTTGGGAGATTTTGAAAACCAAAACTTCAAATCCCAAATATAGCGTAAGACCTTTTTTGGGTCAATCATGACCATTTGGGAATTTTTAGCCGGAAAAAAAGATAGACTTTTTTAACGCGTCAAAACTTGCCCCAAAATTTATGTCCAAACACATTCAATTTCACATCAAATTTTATCCAAATCAGATTTTCAAAAAGTATTTGGGAATCTACGTAAAAACAAGTTATACTTAGTGTATGAGGTCAAATTCTGCCCACTATGGTAACAACGACCCACGACTAAGCAATAGCCGAAGTAGAGGGGACGACCTAAGAATGTCAGAGCGAAAGCGTGCCCTTAGGTCTCGTCGTCTCCTCGAAAGCACGTGACCTATCTCTGTATTATTTTATTATTTTTGAGGGGGTTCTCTTATTATATAAAGGAGAATCCCAATGTTGTAAAAGGCATGAGATCTTTCAATAATAAGCTATCTTTCTTTCTATTTCTCTCTCTCTAAACTAGCTTTCTCTTACTCTCTCGAATATCCAAGTTGTTGAAACAATCACAAGCATAATACGAACTTCTAGGTCTCATTATATTCGATCACGATTTACCTGTGAATTATTTTGATTGTTTTTCGCTTATAAAGTAATTAGTATCTTTTGAGCAAAATAATTTGGCGTCGTCTGTGGGGAACTTCGGCAATCGAAATCATAGTTTGCACCTAGAACATCAAAAATAAACCACCTTCCTTCACACCCTACTGAAATCGAAAAATGGCGGAAAATGACGCAAGATTGAAAGCAATAGCAGGCGTCACAACCAACCTCATAGGCCCTCTCAACGAGGCCGGCAGAGAAAATATCTTGAGCACAACACCTGGTAGCACTCAAGAGGGAGAAATCTCACCCTCCCCATCTGAAGATCTGACGATCATGCAAGAAAAGGGAGCTTCCACATCTGTAGTCAAAGAAACACCACCCCCGGTGGTCAAGAAGCTACTAGAAGAATGGCTGACGAACACCCTAGGCAGCTTGCTCGAAAAATCGCCCCAAAGCAACATTAAGAACCCGTTGACGACAGACATCGCTACCACCAGTGAACACGATATTGTACGTACAAACAACAACCACACCAATGACCAGACCAGCGATGGCACACTTGCAGCCATCCTTAAAAAAATGGAGGCAATGGAGAATGAAAACAAGGCACTTCGGGATCAGATGAAAGAGCATCAAGAAAGAGTAGACAAAATTCCCGGCGCTCCTAAGTTACTACCAAAGCGCAACGTGGGAAGATTCGTCGAACAGCCATACAGCGAAGAAGCTGCACCTCACCCGATCCCAAAAACCTTCAAGATGCCACCCTACTTAAGGATATATGACGGGACGACGGACCCCGAAGACCACCTGATCCACTATGTGACCGCTGTGAAGGGTAACGATCTGTCAAAGGAATAAGTACCATCCGTACTACTGAAAAAGTTCGGAGAAACGTTGACNATCTGTACGAAGGAATAACGTACATCCGTACTCAGTAAAGTCGAGAACGTCGACCGGGGGGGGGGGGGGGCGCTAACATGGTACTCACAGCTGCCAGCCAGAACGATATCAACATTCGAAGAAATGGCAGATAAGTTCGCCACCGCCTATGCAGGAGCTAAGAAAGTAGAGGCCAGGGTCAACGATATCTTCACCGTCCGACAAACCGCAGGTGAGGGACTCAGGGACTTCCTGGCCAGATTCAACAGAGTAAGGATGAGCCTACCAAACGTATCGGAAGGCATGACGGTCGCAGCTTTCCAAAACGGGCTGAGCAGAGATGGTTCGAGAGCAACCAAAAAGCTACTAAGCCGACTCATGAAGTATCCTCCCACCACATGGGAGGAGATCCACAACGCCTACTGTGCCGAGGTACGAGCAGACGAGGATGACCTCAACGGACCAACCCAACGGCTCACGACAATACAGTCAGAAGCAAGGAGGGATCGATGCAGCGAGGGCCGGCGGGAACAATCCTCGCGCTTCAACAAAGAAAGGAAACAGCCTTACGTCAGATCCTCGCATCCACCACCGCCTAGACACACAGAAGCACTGCAGCGACATGTCGCTCCACTCCGTAATGAAAGAGGTATGCCCCCTTTATTATCCGCCCATAACTTTTGCGTGTCTCCCTCAGAAATAGTGTACGCACTGAAGAAGCTGGGCACCAAGGTACAATGGCCGCAGAAGATGAAATCAGACCCCGCCATGAGGAAGCCAAATGTCCTGTGCGAGTTCCACCAAGAACGAGGGCACAAAACCGAAGATTGCATAGGGCTACGGCAGAAGGTGGTCAGAATGCTGAACCAAGGATACTTGAGGGAGCTGCTCAGCGATAAGGGAAAGATCAACTTCGCACGAGGGCGGGATTAACCTCAAGGGCCGCCAAAGCCGCCTTCGCCAGCACGCACAATCAACATGATCGTCAGAGGAGGCGACGATTCAGCAATCAACCATGTAAAGTTCACCACTTCGCACAAACTGAAGCAAACAATCGCCCACGAACGGTATGATGACTTCGAAGAGAGTATCACCTTCGATAAGTCAGATGCCGATGGTTTGTCTTTTCCTCATTATGATGCTTTGGTCATAACTTTACGTATTAACGACACTGATGTTAAGAGAATCATGGTCAATGACGGAAACGGCGCCTGTATTATCCATCCAAGAGTCCTCGCGCAAATGAGGCTCGAAGATAGTATAATACCGCGTTGCATAACACTGAAAAGTTTAACAATGCAGTGGAACGAACCTCCGGGGAGGTATCATTGCTGATTTTAGCAGGAGGAGTTACGCTGGAAACCACTTTCCACGTCATGAACCAAGAAACAGCCTACAACGCTATCATAGGACGCCCATGGATACACGCCATGCGAGCACTCCCCTCAAGCTTCTACCAAGTGATCAAGTTCCCCACCCCTTGGGGAATATTTAGCATTCGGAGCGAGCCGCGCACCGCGCAAGAGTGCTACCGAATCGCTCAAGACTACTCACACACCAAGCAGTTGAAAGGAGCAAGTGCGGAAGCATAGCAATCAACTGTGTCGGGGACTAAGGTCGACCCGACAACGGAAGCCATCAAAGATCCGTACATCGTAGAAGCCTGCAAAGCAACGGTCGAGGATCTCAACCCGGTACAACTGGACAGCACCGACCACTCAAAAAAAGCCTACATCGGACACAGCCTCTGCGACCCAAGTAAGTACCATGAATTTTTAACTAACCACACAGATCTATTTGCTTTTTCTCATTCAGATATGCCGGGGATACCAAGAGACATTGCCACCCACAAACTGAACGTCGACCCACTATATCCACCCGTGCGGCAAGTTAGAATAAATTTCAACGCCGCAATCAACGAGGCCGTCAGCGAAGAGGTAGATAAGCTACTGGCCAACGGGTCCATAAGGGAATCAAAATATCCCCAATGGGTCGCCAATGTCGTCATGGTCAAAAAGAAAAACGGGAAGTGGAGGATGTGCGTAGATTTCACAGACCTTAACAAGGCATGCCCGAAGGACTCGTTCCCGTTACCTCACATCGACCAGTTGATCGACGCCACAGCAGGACATGAGCTGCTAAGCTTCCTAGATGCCTACTCCGGCTACAACCAGATCATGATGGCCGAGGAGGACCAAGAAAAGACAACTTTCATCACCCACCAGGGAACGTATTGCTACAAGGTGATGCCCTTCGGACTCAAAAACGCAGGGGCGACGTATCAGAGGCTAGTTACCAGAATGTTCAAGGAACAGCTTGGCAAGACCATGGAGGTCTACATCGACGATATGCTGGTAAAGTCGGCAAACAAAGAAGACCACCTCGACCATCTGAAAGAAGCCTTTGAGATACTATGACAGTACGTGATGAAATTAAACCCAGAAAAGTGCGCCTTCGGCGTAGCATCAGGGAAGTTCTTGGGTTTCCTCGTATCACAACGAGGTATCGAAGTCAATCCTGACCAGATCAAGGTGATAGACGCAATACCTGAGACCTTGCACAGCAAAAAACAGGTACAAAAGCTGACAGGGCGAATAGCCGCCCTATCCAGGTTCATATCGCGATCCTCCGACAGGTGCCATAAATTTTTTAACGTATTGAGAAAAGATCACGGACTACAATGGAACGAGGAATGCGCCGAGGCTTTAAAAAAATTGAAAGAATACCCGTCTTCGCCACCATTGCTAGTTAAAGCGAACCCTGACGAACCCTTGCTAGTATACCTGGCAGTGTCCGAAGTCGCCGTCAGCGCAGTCCTGGCCCGTAAAAACAAAGGTACGCAGTCTCGTATTTACTATATCAGCAAAACCCTAGTGGACGCCGAAATACGGTATCCACACCTCGAGAAGCTGGCTCTGGCACTGGTCGTAGCTTCATGAAAGCTTAGACCCTACTTTCAGTGTCATCCTATAAAAGTTATAACGACCTCCCCCCTGAGAAGCATCCTACACAAGCCCGAGTTATCGGGCAGGCTCGCCAGATGGGCCATAGAGCTCAGCGAGCACGACATATCCTATCACCCGAGAAACGTCATCAAGTCGTAGGTACTTGCAGATTTTGTCGCCGATTTCAGTACAGAGGTTCTGCCGAAAGCGGAACTAGAGGCCATTCGTGCCACTCCTAGTACCGACCTCTGGACCCTCTACACTGACGGCGCTTCCAACGCCTCGGGATCGGGACGGGACTTGTACTCGAGGTCCCCACGGGCGAAATAATTGTCAGTCCATACAATGCCCCGAGATCACCGGGACTTACCAGATCAAGGAACAGAGACTATAGAAATATCAATCAGAAATTCACAAGTTGATGCCCGAGTTCGACGAATGCCGCCTGGAACAAATCCCGAGGGCGCAGAACGTCGAAGCAGACGGCCCTAGCCAAATTGGCTGCAGCCACCAAAAACATCAACAAGGGAAATATAGTCACCCTCCTCCATTCAGCCATAGATCACACTGAGGTACTCTCTTTAAATCTAACTTGGGACTGGCGCAACCAGTTTATCTCCTATCTGCAGGACGGGACACTCCCGCTCGACAAAAAAGCAGCCAAAAAGCTCCGCGTACAAGCCGCCCGATACTGCCTAATAAGTCACGATCTGTACAAAAGAACGTTTGGCGGACCCCTCGCTAAGTGCTTGGGGCCACACCAAACAAGGCAAGTACTCGAAGAGGTACACGAGGGCCACCGCGGCGCACATACCGGCAATCGCGCTCTCGTCCGTTGCATCATCCGAGTCGGGTACTGGCCCACAATGAAAAAGGAGGTAGCGGAGTACGTTCGTAGGTGCGAACAGCGCCAAAAGTACGCCCCCATGATACATCAACCGGGAGAACCCCTACACTCAGTAACATCACCTTGGCCCTTCATTAAATGGGGGATGGACATAATCGGTCCCCACCAGCAGGACGAGGAAAGGTACGATTTCTGTTAGTTTTGACTGACTATTTCTCCAAGTGGGTAGAAGCAGGTGCGTACGCCAAATACGCGAAGAAGAAGTCATCGCCTTCATATGGAAAAACATCATATGCCGCTTCGGCATCCCCAAAGAAATCAGCTGCGATAACGGCCCCCAATTCATCGGCAAAAAGATAACGGAGTTCTTTGACAAATGGCACATCAAACGGATACTCTCCACGCCATATCACCCCGCCGCCAACGGCCAAGCAGAATCCTCCAACAAAACAATATTGAACATACTGAAGAAGAAACTCGAAGAAGCCAAAGGGCTCTGGCCCGAATTACTACCAGAGGTACTGTGGGCATACCGGACAACGCCCAAATCCAGCACAGGAGAAACACCGTACTCACTGGTCTACGGAACCGACGCGGTTATACCAGTCGAAATCGGAGAACCAAGCCTGAGATATTCACATACCAGCGGAGTAGACAACGACATGGGTAGGCTTCAAGACCTCGACGAGGCAGAAGAACGAAGGGATATGGCCCACATAAGAATAACGACTCAAAAGCAACTGGTCGAAAGGTATTACAACAGAAAAGCTAAAATACGACCGCTCAAAGTAGGCGACTACGTCCTTAAAGCCAAAATTTCGGCGTCAAAAGACCCAAGCGAAGGAAAACTGGGCACCAATTGGAGCGGGCCATATAAAATCACAACAGATGCAGGCAAAGGAGCATTCTAGTTGGAAACAATGGAGGGAAAAATACTCCAAAACAACTAGAACGCGCCCACCTCAAGTACTTCCATTTTTAAAGGGTGTCTCCCGAGTCGTACTCTTTTTCCTTACCTGAGTTTTGTCCCAATTGGGTTTTCTCAGGGAGGTTTTTAACGAGGCGGCGAAGGGGACACCCAGGGGCGTATAGAGACAGGTTTATCATACCGGCCAGTCGATGCATTCTCCAGGCCGATATAATAAAGGGACTAGCCTAGTTGAGTCTCCATTATGTAAGCGGCTAAGGCCACCAACTCCATTATGTAAGCGGCTAAGGCTACCAACTCCATTATGTAAGAGGCTAAGGCCACCAACTCCATTATGTAAGCGGCTAAGGCCACCAACTCCATTATGTAAGCGGCTAAGGCCACCAACTCCATTATGTAAGCGGCTAAGGCCACCAACTCCATTATGTAAGCGGCTAAGGACACCAACTCCATTATGTAAGCGGCTAAGGCCACCTTCTCCATTATGTAAGCCGCTAAGGCCACCAACTCCATTATGTAAGCGGCTAAGGCCACCAACTCCATCCTATGGGCCAAAGGCCATCGCCAATGATCGTCGACCCCGCTCGACGACGACGGATAACACTTCAACAACAGTTGAAGTTACATCCTCTGGGCCAAAGGCCATCACCAATAATCGTCGACCTCACTCGACGATGACGGATAACACTTCAACGACAGTTGTAGTTACATCCTATGGGCCAAAGGCCATCGCCAATGATCGTCGACCTCGCTCGACGACAACGGATAACACTTCAACGACAGTTGAAGTTACATCCTATGGGCCAAAGGCCATCGCCAATGATCGTCAACCCCACTCGATGACGACGGATAACACTTCAACGACAGTTGAAGTTACATCCTATGGGCCAAAGGCCATCGCCAATGATCGTCGACCCCGCTCGACGACGACGGATAACACTTCAACGACAGTTGAAGTTACATCCTATGGGCCAAAGGCCATCGCCAATGATCGTCGACCCCGCTCGACGACGACGGATAACACTTCAACAACAGTTGAAGTTACATCCTCTGGGCCAAAGGCCATCGCCAATGATCATCGACCCCGCTCGACGACGACGGATAACACTTCAACGACAGTTGAAGTTACATCCTATGGGCCAAAGGCCATCGCCAATCGATGCGTCGACCCCGCTCGACGGTGACAAACCATGTATAAACAAAGAACAACACAAAAGAATAGCAACAAAAGTATAATTCTTTCATTATGACAAAAATTTTATACATTTAGTCCCATGGAGGACTCCCATTACATTCCAAAAAGAAAAAAGGCAAAACCTATACAAATCTTAAGGAGCCTTGCCAGATTTACCATCGCCATCCGCTTGCTCTCCTTCTCGACCATCGCCACTGAGACGGTAAGTCTCATTAAACCATGGGTTGGACTCGAGCTGGTTGACGTCCTCCGAAGTGTAGCCCTCTCGGTCAGGAGAGTTGGAGCTGTACCCACAAGCTACACGAGCGGCACGAGCCTGGCGCAACTGCTCTTGAACTTCCTCCTCGGAGGCACGACCCGCAACAAGAAGTTTTTTATACACGTCCAATTTGGCCTCCGCATATATCCACATCTCGTGCGCATCTTGGGTCGCGTCCCCGGGACGTGGCGGGGCAGTACGCCTGAGGACATCGATCTCAGCCGCCTTAGCTTCGAGCTCGGCTGTCAAAGCTGCCACCCTACGGTGAAGATCGGCTACCTCCGTCGCCACTCCACGGCTGAGCTCCAACTCCTCCTCCCTCAGTTTGAGGAGTGATTCCAGCTCGCTATTACGAGCCACAGCCTTCACCAACTCCTCATCCGTTTTCTCCAGCTCCGCCGCCCTGCGGCTCAATTGTGCCTCCCTCTGTTCGAGGCCTTCCCGGAACACCTGGAACTGTGGATCTTGCCGGAAAAGATCTGCCGCCGCTTGATGCTTGGAGCGATACCGTTTATACCTCTTCGCCATCTTATCAAAAATGGTCGTTTTCTTCTCCTCACGGCGCCTCCTCTCCACTTCCAAAACCAGGGTCTAAAGAAGAACATATATACATGCATGTAAGGTAGTACGCATCAAAATCAACTTCACGACACACGGAAAAACAGAGAAGTTACCTGTAACGCCATACCAGCGACCCTCCGTGACAGTTCCGCATCGCTGACAACACTCAGCATCTCGCGCTTAGGGGCAGCACACAGTAGGGCCATCTCCAGTGCAGCCCGCTCGCTGTGCTGTAACAAGTTGTAAGCCCCTGGAATCACGATGCGGCGGCCAGATCCGTCTACTGTTATCTTCACGCGTGCAGAGTATTCTGCCATCTCATCCACATTCCCGTGGGCGGCCTCAGCAGTTGGTCCCCCAGCGTCGCCACCAACAAGGAGCGATGAGCTACCCTCGGCAACACGAGCCGAGCTGGTACCAACATTAGCACTTATCTGGTTGGCCGGCCTCCCCGAACGGATGGCGTCGGCCATAAAGACGGGCCTAGTTGTTTGGCGAGGTGCGTCACCCTCTTCATCTCCAGTCGCCACCGCCTTACCCATCACGAGCCTCCTCCTTTTTCTCTCCTCAGGCTCCTCGCCCTCGGAAGGCTCGTCCGCAGGTTGCGGAGACAATGTCGACGGCCTCGCCTCATTTGTAGCCACCTCCGCAGGAGCAGCCTCTTGTAAAGAGGCTACGGTCACCCCTTCCCTGACAGAAGCACAAAGTATTTCCTGCGTATTCTGACCAACATCTGATCGGGAGGAGGCGGATGTCGTCGCCCTCCTCTTAGGAGCACTTCGACCTGGCAATAGAAGTGATTTAGCTGACAAAGTTTGTGAAAGCGACTAATTAAAGTCGAAGAAATACCTGAAGGGCTCGCGGGACCGTAACGTTCAATGAATTCAGCCCACGTACGGGTTTCTTCCGCGAGAGGCAGCAAACCGAACACCCACTGCTTAATATCAGTTATGAACCGGGGGACGTGAGCTATTGCTGCAAAATAACAGAAAAATCATAAGGATGGTATAATCGGAACCGCTAAAGTCACGTACGATAAATGACTCGACGGATAGGAATACTTACGTCTCGAATTCCACCTCTCAGGGAATCCGACGGGGTTAGACACCAGGTGCTCCGTCTTGATAAAGAAGTATCTACGCCAATAGCCCCGGTTAGCCCGATCGTTGGTTTGCACGACCAACCCCTTCGAGCCACGATTCTTTAGATTCAGTATGGTGCCCCTCAGGTAGCTAGCGCTGAATAGCTGCAATAGGTGGTGGACGGAGACCTCCAGCCCGACCAGCTCCGTGTATGTAGACATTACCCTACATACCTTTAGGGTATACGGAGTGAGTTGGGCGGGACACATGTTGTAGTAACGGCAGAGTTCTTCCGCCAATGGAAAAATGGGGAGGCCGTAGCCGATCAAAAAGGGATATTCATAAAACGTAGAGTATCCCAGTCTATGGTTGTTTGCGTAGTCCGCTCCTGCTAAAACCATCTCCACGTGAGCGAGTATATCATACGACGCACGAAGAGTATCTAAATTAGTTTGTTTTAACTCAGATTTCTCCCAAGGTTGTTCGGGAGAATCCCGTTGAAAGTCTCTCCTAATAAGGCGTTGCTTCAGGAGCACGTTATCTACGGTAAGAGGGGTGAGATCCTCCCCTTTCTCTCCCTTATTGCCGCCGGATGTAGGCGGTATGTCAGATGATTTATTATTTTGAGCCCCCGGAGCGTTATCCCGTTTAGGTTTTGTCATGGTTTCCAATTAAGGAGTGATGTACTACACAACCACAAGTGTACTTTCAGGGAAGCGGTGATTTTTCGTAAAAAGGAAGCGTTTTCTTGAAATAGTTGGAAAGCGTTTGCAGATGATCTAAAGTTAGATTAAGTTGAACCCTTTCCCTATTTATAGGGTTGGGTAGCGTTGAAATCGAAGAGGCAAAATCCCAAACAGGCGCGGGAAACCAAGCATCAGGACACCTTTTGTACTTCCTCGGGAACACGCGTAATGATGACGCCTGCATATGGTGACGTCATCTCAGGGAAGGGATTGCGCGCCAATAGATCAACAAATTCAAATGATCGCACCCCACCCCCCCCCCCCCCCCCCCCCAACGTCGTCGTCTCCAAACATGGTCAAAATTTTCCTAGTACAAGGATCATGGTTCCGTCCATCGGCGACGCACTTCGTTACGTCACCAACGAATGGAAGGACTATCTGTATGGGGTCAAATTCTGCCCACTATCGCAACGACCCACGACTAAGCAATAGCCGAAGTAGAGGGGACGACCTAAGAATGTCAGAGTGAAAACGTGCCCTTAGGTCTCGTCGTCTCCTCGAAAGCACGTGACCTATCTCTGTATTATTTTATTATTTTTGAGGGGATTCTCTTGTTATATAAAGGAGAATCCCAATGTTGTAAAAGGCATGGGATCTTTCAATAATAAGCTATCTTTCTTTCTATTTCTCTCTCTCTCTAAACTAGCTTTCTCTTACTCTCTCGAATATCCAAGTTATTGAAACAATCACAAGCATAATACGAACTTCTAGGTCTCATTATATTCGATCACGATTTTATCTTTTGAGCAAAACAATTAGTATCTTTGGTTTTATCTTGTATCTTTGGCTGTTTTCTCTTGTTTTCTTGTTGTTTGTTATTTGTGTTTAACGATCACTGCCATGTCTTCTTTCTTTGTTTGTTACGGTGAAGGTGATAAAACCAACCAAATGTCATTTACGACGTGTGTCAACTGGCTTGTTTTTCTCTTTTCGTTTGACTTATACTTTCTCATAAACCATTTAGGTCTTTGATCACTTACATCTGTCCATATGTATGCTTTCCCTTCTTCTTTGTTGGTTTGTAATTAATAATAATTTCTTTTAACATCTTGTGATGGTATTCGAACGCGTCAAAACAGATCTTCCCCCTACCCATTTCATTTTTTTTTTCAATGCTCAGCCTTTTCAACCAAATAAAGTCAAATTAAACTATTAAAATCAAGTCAAACCAAATCAAATCAATCCAAGCCAATTCAATCCAAATCAAGTTATGTTAGCCAAATGGGTAAGAAAAGTGTGATAGGTAGGTAGGTTGTCGGGTAATTAGTTTTAATTGAGTAGGTATATAATAACTAATTTTCAAATGGGTAAAGACGCGTAATTAGTTTAAGCTTAACGGGTATTTTACATAAATTGCTCTATTTTGTTTTTGCGGGCATCATTTTGCACGCTCCAACTTTACACTTCTACACCTAGAACCCCTTAGATGACCCAAAAAAATTCTTTCTTGGAAATGCATAGCATCATATTTGTCATAATATTGAAATCATGATATCCTATATTATAATTGTGGCATTAAAATCAGGACTATAATAATTTGTCCAATATATTATATGGGATAAGTTATACCAAAGTTTTAGTATAAAAGTAATATTACAAGTTCTAGCTTATACCATAGCGATAATATTAGAGTACACTATTCACAGCACAATACGTGTCATAATATTTATTAAAAAAAGAATTTAAACAACACATCCCTCCCATTATCATTCGATCACAATAGAGAATTCAAACAGAAAAGAAAAGAAGAAAGTAGTAGCGTAGACGTGGAGAATGTGGGGAGGGAAAATCACATGGAGTCAACTAGTTTAACCCCTTGTCTAAAATTGAAATCAATCGGCAAGTGACCCTTTATCTTTCTTAATTCTTTTTCTTTCTTATTTTTTTTGGAACGGATAAAGTCCCGATAGCGGATTCAGCCGAACCCAATAGCTTTCATTTAAACCTTGTATTTGTCTTTAAAAATTTATTGAATATAAACAAATTATTAATTTAAAACTCAGTAACTTAAAGAGATTAGAATCCCGAACCCATAAGATTGAAATCCTAGCGCTGCCTTTGATTTTATTTTTTACTTTCTTTTTCTTGAGTTGTTTTTCCTTGTTTTTTCTCTGCTATTTATGTTTCTTTGTTTTTTTTTTTCTTTTGCTTATTTGCATTATTTTTGACTATATTGTAGAAAGTGCTAGGAGCCTCTCCTTGTTCAAGTGTCATTTTTCTAAAATGTACAACTCGAGGAATGCCATGTTCTCATTCCATAATTCCTTTATTTGATTTTTCGACTGTATTTTTTATTACTTTTCTTTTCTTTTTCCTTCCGTTTTTTTCACAAACACCATATATCCTTCTTATTAGGCTTCTCCTTTTTCTTTCCCTCTCTACCAAACAAGATAAATTAAAGGAGCTTCTTTGCCCTTTTCACTTACACTTTAGCTTTGTAATCTCCAAAAGAATTTATAAGCTCTCACTCTTGAATTATATATTTCTCACTTCCTCCTCTCCCATGGAGTGGAAATGGGAGAAGAGAGAAAATAGGTTAAAAAGTTTAATTGTAAAAATGTACAACAAAGGGATTTGGGAATATTTTTAGCCATTCCACACGCTTTATTTTTTTTTTTTTTTTTTTTGCAACATACGTGCATGCCACGTGGCCTTTTTAGGAGGTTACAAGTTAAGGTGTATTTCTTTGCAAAGTTAAAGAGTGTAAAAGATATTTTTTTTTACAAGTTGAAAAATTTATGTATTAAGCAATTGAAATTTTAGTTTAGGACTGAGACGTAACTTTTGTTAATTTCAATGAACAATCTCAATCTCTAAATATGACAATTTCGAATAATTTTCTTAATAAACTATCTTATTATCATGCATTTAGCTACATACTTATATATGTAACTAGTTTTTCGGCACGTGCGTTGCACGTGTATGCCGAGTCCGATGGTACTTGATTTTATATAATAATATCATCATTACTATTGATATAAAGCTTTTGAGTATATAAGTACATGACAGAATTAAGTATATATGTGAATGATCAATGTGGAATGGTGATTTGTTTATAGAGGACAATAATTGAGTATTCTAAATTTACGAAGATGAACAATCAACAATTAAACTTGTATTTTACAAGCGGCATATATTGCATTATATTTCATCTATATAGAACATAAAATGAACACCTTTCATGAACTTGTGTAATAATAACTTAGTTTTTTATTTATAACTACTATCTCTCTTATTTTACTTCGTCCTTTTACAATATATTATTTTACTGTTACTAAAATACAAACTACATCTGAAAATTACGACAATAATATAAGTGAGCAAACATGTACGAACATAATTAGTAAATTCTTATATAAAAACATTACCAAAGATAGTGTCATCACATAAATTTTTTGCAAATAATAAATGTGGATCAATATATAGTAGCTTGTTTGTTGGTGTCAAGATGATTGGATATCCTCTAAACATAAGAAAATTCAAAAATTCATATAAAGAATTACCAAATATAGTCTTGTCATTAAATTAAAATCTTGCACTGGAAGTAGCTATTATTATTTTAGTCATTTAAAATAACTATCATTAGTAAAAAAATAAAAGTATTACCGATTGCATGATCGGGTAATCCAAATAACCTGTTAGAAGAGAACAAACAAACTTACATCGGATACAATATTAAATTTGTAGTAAAATATAAAGTATTAAATAAAATTTATACAAGTGCACGTACTTATACAAATATAATGTCACATACTTAAATAAATACATTGATATAATTTTGTGACATGTACCTTAAAAATTGAATTCACCATAAATACATGTTTATATATTTACATATATACACATACATCTATAAAAATGGGACAATAATAAAGTTACTTAAATAACCTTATATGATAGTTTAATTTTCAGTAAATTTTTTAAAACAAAGTAAATTAGCCAACGTGGAGAATCATTGGATTTGGCTTATTTTCATGAATCATGAATCAATAGTGCACTATAGACACGTTATATTGTTTTACTTTGCTTGCATAAACTAAGAATTGAAAAATAGTATTGCTATCATTAAACAAATTATCACAGATTATTAAGCCAACATTCGGAGAGGGTAATTTCAAAATTTTATAAAGTTTCTCCATTATCTTCAAGGAGTATAAAAAGTAGAAATAATTCCATGAAAACCTACCTTGCAAGAAGCTGCTGCATCAATCAAAATCATGAACTTTTTTATTCTAAATTTCAGTAGCCTCTCGATTTAGGCTTTCTGTTATTTTCTTACTTTGTATTTTAATTGATATGCTTGCCCAACAATAAAACGTTTGCCTTTAGACTTTAAGGTTGTGAAGAGTCGCTAGCTTCACTAATATGAAGGATCATGTCTTTCAAATAAATTTGGTGTCTTATTTAAAATTTGATGTTTTAATTCTTGGTATAAGTTGGGTATTTAGGGTAATTTACAAGGGTATTTAAGCAATTCAACTTTTTAGTTAAGAAAATGCTAATAACAAGTTTGGCATCAAATAATCTTTGAATAAGGACACCTTAAGAGGGTGAGTCAAAACTTTTAGAGATTTTTAGAAAACACAAATAGGAAAGACCATGTAGGATTCTAAACTCATCTCTGTACGCTAAAGCCATAGAATTCTGCATTCAGTTCAAGATTCATTATTCTATTGTGTCCTGGGGGGTTGGGACTACTATGTCTTTGCCTACCCATTTTGACTCCTCTTTCACCTTCTCGAGGAGACCGTCGGTAATGGTACATATATATCTCGAAATTGGTTCACATCGACCCGGTGTCGAGGGTGTATTCTCCACCTTAAAATCGGCAGCAATGGGGCACTTCGTCGGAACGAAGTCCTCTAGGGGAGGCTCTGCCACGGCTTAGTTCTCCATCATCAAGTATTCCATGAAAAAAAAGGTATCCAGATGATACATCTCGCGGTTCTTAAGAGGTGTAATTAAGATTAAAATAATGAACTGACTTTAAGTTTCTTAAAATCGCGACATTGGAATTTTCTTAATGCATATTAATGTTAAAAGCGTGGCTTTCTTCTCAATTCATTGGCCGACATAAACTTGTATATAATAATGTGGCTTTTCATTACAAGCCACCGATAACTA
Organism: Nicotiana attenuata; assembly: GCF_001879085.1. Taxonomy (NCBI): domain Eukaryota; kingdom Viridiplantae; phylum Streptophyta; class Magnoliopsida; order Solanales; family Solanaceae; genus Nicotiana; species Nicotiana attenuata. The sequence continues at coordinate 150,104 of NW_017671986.1, forward strand.
ATTGTAGAACTCAAACGGTTAGTTGTAAAATTGGAGGGTCACAGACTTTCGAGAAAGACAAAATCCAATTTAACCATTAATATCATTTAAATAGTATTATTAAATAATAGTAGTTATTTAGAAGTAAAATATTTAGGTTAAGAAGGGCATTTTGGTAATTCAACTTTTAACTTTTTAGGTTCCCACTTTTATAATAATATAAATTCTTGGGTATCACTTATCTAATAAACTTTTTCTTCTGAATTTCCAATTAAATGGAATTATTTGTGGTGAGGTTGATGCAGTATTTGACCAACATAAAGTATGTTACAAAAGGATACTTCCCTGAACACAGAAACATTAAGGAAAGACAAACTAGAAAAGAAGGCAAAAATTTCCACTATTTGAATATGTTAACCAATGAGATGCAGCCGTACACAAGCATATTTGTTCCAGCTATCAGCTGATTCCAACCTATAAATTTAGTTCTATGCTATATTTACTCTAACATCATATCTCCACCAAATTTAGTTCATAGATCACATGCGGACAAGCCAAAGCCACTTTGAAGTTGAAATGACAAATTTACCCTCAGTTCTTAGACATATTTTCCTCTGCATGTCCTAATCAACAACTTCAACTGAAGAAGCTTCAAGATCCACTTACAGTTTTATACTTCATTCTTTTTTGCTAATACTCAGCTCTATTAAGCTGTTTAGCTTCGTGGGTTCTCTTCAAAATCTTGATTTTTCATCTTTGTTTGGAGATATAGCTTGATTTTTCTGTTGCTATAAGGTCTGTTTTACAACTTAATGTTCATTCTTGGTGTACATATAGATGGTGAATAGGTTGAAGTTGAATTCTTTTGGCCATTTTAGGCCTAAAGATTTGAACTTTGGCAAGTTGAAGCATTGTCACACTTGGGTTTTTCATTCTTTCAATAGGGTCCTTGTAATTGGATCCTTATTATTGTTGTTTCTTGTGGCAATAGGGTATGGTTATTTCTACAATACAAATTCTTTTCCACAACCAATTGTTCTTGAAAATGCAGGAGATAATAGAACAAATACTAACTTTAGTGGTGAATGCAATTTATTTGTTGGAAATTGGGTGCCTGATGAAAGTTATCCTTTGTACAATGCATCAGAATGTCCATTTGCTGAACAAGGTTTTAGTTGTTTAGATAATGGTAGGAAGGATAAAGAGTATCTCAAGTGGAGGTGGAAACCTAGGAATTGTGAAATTCCAAGGTTTGATGTTTATGTAATCTTGGAAAAGTTAAGGGGAAAAAGAATTGTCTTTGTTGGTGATTCATTAAGTAGAACTCAATGGGAGTCTATGATATGCATATTGATGAGTGGTGTTGAGGACAAGAAGAGTGTATATGAAGTCAAAGGAAGAAAGATCACTAGACAGATTAGGCATTTACAAGTGCGATTTAGCCCCTTTAATTTTACAGTTGAGTTTTATAGGTCAATTTTCCTAGTACAACCTGGATCGCCACCAAAACGATCACCAAAGAGGATCAAGAAAGCACTAATGCTTGATAAGTTGGATGACATAAACAAGGAATGGATTGATTCTGATATTCTAGTTTTTAATACCGGTCATTGGTGGACTCCCACGAAGCTTTTTGAACTGTAAGTGATCTGGTCATGCTGAATTCCTTGTTCTTGAAGATGTCAGTTATTATTTCTAGCAAGAATCTTTACTTTCATTTGGTGTTTTTCCCTTGCTTAAGATGAAAAGTGTTTTCATACTATATACTGCTAACTCTCTTGTGTTAGAACTTTAGCTTGGAAACTTATCAATTATGTCTTTGCTGATTATTTAACATGCTCCTGAGTTGGTTAAATAAATGATGATGCTACTGATCATCAAATAATTATAGCATAAGTAGCTAAGCTATTTCATTGTAATTTGATATTACCTAAATCTAGGAGACTTGTAGATTCATCACAGTTGTGCTAATCTTATTTTATTTGAGCTTTTGCAACTAAAGCTCAATTATTTGATAACAATTTTTCGTTCAGCATATGCCTATGGCTATCATTTTCTAGATTTTGAAATTTTGAGGTCACCTATCATGATGATGTTACTGATCATCAAATAATTGTAGGATAAGCCGTCAACCTATTTAATTGCATGAGTTTATGAACTAAGAACATTATTTGTCAATGATGAATATCGCTTTGAAACTAAAAAAAAAACCTCTAATTCGATATAAGCTAAGTTTCGGAGACTTGTAGATTTGTAGCACTTGTGTTTCGTGCTTCGAAAATGGACCTTTTTCTCCTGTTCATCTCATTTTTTGTTTGCTTATTTCTTATAGGGAACAAAATGTATGTTCTCTTCCTGGTTCCCCTAGTATCTCCCTATGATACATGATTATAGTTATTCTGATTATAAAGACCGTCCTACTGTATAAAAACTTTTTAACTCAGTCTCTCAAGTAGTGCACAAAAATTTGTCGTTTATCATGCCTACCTTTTAAATTCAATTTTTGTTTGATAGAGTTAGTCAATGTTTTCCTGATAATGAGGATCAGCCTCCATGTCAGAAAACTAACACTTTCAAGGTAAATGAAAAACTTCCCAGACTTATGTATTTGAAGTTGACTCATGGCCTATATTTTGGAACTGGATTATTGTGCTATTCTTATTTCATTTGAGCTTTTGCAACTAAAGCTCAATTACTTGATAATAGTTCTAGTTCAACATGTGCCTAAGACTGCTATTATCTAGATTTTGAAAATTTTAGGTTAACTGTCATGCTAAAAATCCCTAAATATAACTAGGAAAGTTAACTTAGATCTTCGACATAATACATGAGTTGCAAATAAGGGATGTCTTAATGCTTGTTCAACATCATTATGCAGCAAAACTTGATAAAAAGATCCCTCACCGTATGAATTACATTTCCATATCTGTAGCTTCTGTTGTTAAAGAATCGATTTGTTATGGATAAAAGTAGAGCCTTTAGATTTCAAATGCCTAGTATAGGGATCATACTAGATAGATTTACTCTGCTCAGGCGTGATTGTGTGTGTGAGAGGGAGAGAGTTTCCATCAGACAGTGTAATTATGCAAGAAATTGTACTACTTCTCTAAGTTGCTCCAACACGGCAGTTTAGATGCCGCACTCGTATCGACGTGACACTAGTATGGCTGTATGAGTGTGGGTATGGGTGTGGGTATGGCTGTATGAGTGTGGGTATGCGATCCATACCGGATCTGGTCAAATAATTTTGGGTACTTTGACCACGACGGATGCAAAAATTCGAGGCAAGATACAATTTGATTCCCGAAATCAGAATCAAAACTAGGGTAAATTTGAAGAAAATAGCATACTTCATATGGGAAATCAATCCTTTGCACCTACAACTTGAGAAAAAAAAAATTACACTTTACAAGCTATACATAAGTATTTCACAAAATTTCTCATAATTTAGAGATATTTTATATTTTTAGTTTTTTGAATTATTTTTAGCTGGATCCCTGCACCCGTATCTGTACTAGGGTCCATATCCTCAAATCTTAGAATTTACATCTTGAAGGATCTGACCTCTAGATCCGCACCCATGTCGGATACGCGCACCCGTGTCCGAGCAACTTAGCTACTTCTCCTCTTACTTATCAAGTACTTTAAGATGAATTCTATTACAGTTAAAGCCGTGGAGCTTTATGTGTTTTACGTGCTAGTAAATGCTTTTTTGAAGATGCTCCACTATTCTGCACTTTTTATAGCGAAGTTACTTTACCAATTTGTCCACAGAACTTTTCTAACATGCTTCTTCAGACAGGGGCTGGTACTTCCAGATTGATGGAAAGATGAAACTCGGAATGACAATAAATGGTGCCTTCAATAAAGCCTTAACTACTTGGCAATCATGGATCGAGAATAAGATCAACGCTGATAGAACACGTGTATTCTTTCGGACTTTTGAAGCTACTCATTGGAGGTATGCTCAGTTTACTAATATAATGTGTTGGTATCCTTTGTCTTGGCTTTTTTACTTCCTTTAAAATTTCTGTCTAGGCCATAATTAAAGGTCAATTTGTCCCATAGTTGGATCTAGTTTGTGTAAGAGCTGTGTATTCTCCACTTTTATCTCTTTTCTAAATTTGATAAGAGCCTTCTTATGCTTGAATCAGTGCTGGACCCCTTGAAAAATGCAACGTGACACGACAGCCCTGGTCGGACACCAACGGCAAGGATAAGAGTGCATTTTCGGACATGATAATTGATACTGTGAAAAATGTAGCAATCCCTGTGACACTGCTGCATGTCACTCCAATGGGGGCATACCGAAGTGATGCACATGTTGGTAATTGGAGTGACAATCCATCAGTTCCAGATTGTAGCCATTACTGCTTACCTGGTGTGCCTGATATGTGGAACGAACTGCTTTTCACCTTTCTATTTTCGGAACAGCAATATCAGATTCATTAGCTTCATGATTATATGCAAGTACGTTTCTATTCTTTTCGTACTGATTCGATATTTCTCGGAATATCTGTTAGTTAATTATTCGGGCTTGAACCCGTTGTCCTCTGTTCGATAGTTTGATTTCAACATTTGTTTACATTCACTTTATTACCTTTACCACACGAAAGTTTTGGTCATTTGTGAGCGAAAAAGGGGCCGCCGTGGGGGAGAGATTGAAGTGTTTTTTTTTTTTTTTTTTTTTTGTGTGTGTGTGTGTGTGTAGTGGTCTACATAAACAGTGATGATTCCTATATCCAGTCTCAAAGTAATTGAGATTAAGGCGTGTTAGTAGTATTAGTAGTTGTTATTTATCGTGTGGTGCTTCGAGAGAGCTTGTACTCATGCAAATTATTAGGAATACGAGATTCGATTAATTAGAGGAAAACATGCCAAGGTGCCGTAATGGTCTCTGTGTACAATTCGATCTTTCAAATAAGCAATTTATTTAACTTTGTTAATGATTTCATAAATTTCATTTTGGCAAGCGAGAAACATTGGTGATAGCAAATTTCAATATGAAAGAATGACGATGATTCGAGAAGAGACTTAAATCACTCACCCAAGAAAGGCAAAGGAGAGTAAAAGGACAATCACTGATTGCAATTAGTTAATCTATAATTTTGTATTAAACTTTACATCGTTAAAGCTGGAACTGAGTTCTCCATCTTGGGAAATTAGGGTTTTTTCATTCCTATACACAGTTTGAAACTTTATTACCCTTAATGTTCATGTTTAGCTAATTACCCGGCATAAACAAGTTTTGTTTACAAAATATATACAATTCACCTTAAAAGGCTCCCAAATCCATTATTTGTGCCTTCAATCAAGGGATTTAGTTACACCCTTTCCCTTTTTTTCCTCCTCTCTGCCCTTTCTCTCCACATCTTCCATTCTTTTACACTATTTCACTGATAAAATAGTTAAGCAGCTACCACCAGCTCCAGCCCTCAAGATCATCAGCAGTACTATTTTGCTCCAGCCCTCAAGGCTCCCCCATTGTTCTGTTAATTAAACTGTTAGGAATGACGAGGAAATTTATAATAATAATACTTGAATGCCAAATGATTTATGCTACGTAGTTGTTTTCCCATGTACGATGAAAAGGGAAGGTTCCAAGAAAGAAAAGAAAAGGACTTGAGAATTTCCTAAACTTAAACAAAAATCAAACCCATCACTGTTAACAAAATTTTGACATGGGTCCATTATTTGGAAGACTTTCCTCCACGGGACAAATTTTGAGCAAAACGATTGACATTGAATTTGGGGTTAGGGGAAATTTAAAATTAAAGTGTACGTACTATTCTGTTTGCTTACAAGCTGAGCATATTTTTAGGATTCAAACGAACGAATCTACAACTTATCTACAACTTTTATACATTATTTCTACACACTTAAATACAACTACAATATCATACAACTTAAATACAATTGTTATACAAGTTTTATACAATATGTCTTTTGTATATTTTGTAAAAAGGATATTTTTCTTGATCTGAGACATGGTAACACACAATTCAAAACAATAAAAGTTTACTTTTGTCTTCTAGCTACTGTTCGAGGCATTACTTGTTTGTTCTTTTCTTTACTCATGACCGAGCTTGTACTGAGGGCCCAATCGAGGACGAGTCTCATTGTTCAATCAAAGATCAGGCTTGGTCATTACATTGCAATTGGTTTGATCGTTTATTTTGTCTTTAGTTCATCTATCTGTTATTCCTAATTATTCGTATTGAATTAAACCACGTATCCTTTAAACTGCTTACAAATTTAATTGTTACTCATTTTTGGGGTAAACCGTTTAGCGCCCACCATGGGGCTAAGGATAATAGTGTTGATTTGATATGTCAGCCTAAGAATGTCAAACTCTCAGTCTGCTCACTTGAACATTGACACGGAGTCAGGCCATCATGGTGAAAATAACAATGTGGTGCCTAGTAATATGTACTTCCTGCTGATCCCAATGGTGTCCCAGCTTCCGACCCGGTCGATGCTAACTCGTAGGTGGCCATCAACATCAATTTGCCAACTGACCCCAAAAATAGTTTTCGCGGGGGACCCCGGCCAACGACCCGAGAAGCGTCCGAGGATGAAGGTGATGGGGTGAGCCTACGGGTGATTTTCAAAATTTTGCAAGTTCAGCAAGCGACTATAGCACAACTACAGAACCAAAGCCATGTCCCTAATAGGGTCGAGCCCGAACAATCTCGGGAAAATATGGAGAAATGAACAAGCTGCCGTGAGACCGAGTGGAGCTGACCCCGGAGAAGCTTCAGAGGTAATGAAGATGCTCGAAGCATTAACAAAACGGGTGGAGTCAGGCGAGAAAAAGATTCAGTCCAACGACAAGAAGGTGGAAACATACAACTGTAGGGTTGATCAGATTCTGGGGCACCTCCGATACTGAAGGGATTGGATTCCAAAATATTTATCCAGAAGCCCTTCACCTGAGCGCGGCACCAAAGCCGATCTCGAAGAGGTTTCGAATGCCCAACATTCCCAAGTCTAATGGGACCACGGATCCAAATAAGCACGTAACCTCTTATACATGCGCCATCAAAGGGTACGACTTGGAAGATGACAAAATCGAGTCGGTGTTGCTGAAAAAGTTTGGGGAAACTCTGTCCAAGGGAGCAATGATATGGTATCACAACTTGTATCCCAATTCGATTGACTCATTTTCTAAGCTTGCAGATGCCTTCATAAAGGTCCATGCTAGGGCCATCAAGGTCGAGACCAGAAAGCCAGACCTTTTCAAGGTCAAACAAAGAGATAACGAGATGCTCAGGGAGTTCGTGTCAAAATTCCAGATGGAATAGATGGATCTGCCACTGGTCGCGGATGATTGGGCTGTTCAGGAATTCACTCAAGGGATCGACCTCTAATGTTCCGTGGCCTCTCAACAGCTAAAACAAAATTTGGTGGAGTACCCAGCGGTGACCTGGGCCGACCTCCACAACAGGTACCAATCGAAGATCAGGATCGAAGACGATCAGCTCGGAGCTCCTTCTGGATCTGTTTACCCTATAAAACCGATGATAGATATATGAGAGTCATTGATCAGGAGCCAAGGCCAGTCCGAGATCTATATCAGCCATACAACGCGGACTGGAGGGGAAACGATCCGGGCGCCACCTAACTAGGAACGAGAAAAGAAGTGATCGAGGGCCGAGCGGCCGGGGCCTGATGATCAAGAGCGGCTTTGACAGGTCACTCGGGAGTAGGGAATATCATTTTCGCGCCCCGTTTTCTCCTCGCGGAGGTCCGAGTTTCGACATTCATTGGGAACAACTCGTTTCCTTTTGGGAATTGGGTATTTGAAGAGTCGCCACCTAACGGATTAAGGTGCGTTAGGGCATCTAGAGCAATTAAATCATATAACTAGTTGCATTACCAGAGATTAGGGTAAGGGCTCGAAATAACCTTGAGGGGAAGGTGTTAGGCACCCTCGCGGTCCACAACGGTGGGTCCCGGCCGAACTCAATTATGTGAATTAGTCATTTAACAGATAAGCAGTCTAAGCACATATTTGCAAATAGAGGAAGTTTAGGCAGTCTAAGCACACATATGTGACTAAAGAAAGTTAGGCAGTCTAAGCACACATATGTGAATAAAGGAGGGAAGTCCTAGGTTTGTTAGCCTATAGGATCACATCTGTACAACACCCGGTAAGCCTTCCTCAAATAGAGGGGTTACACGTGGCATTAGCGCACATGTCGTCATATCCTCTACTACCTAATTACCCTCCCCTTAGCGGTTATATAAGCGGTTTTAATTAACGAACTCTAGGCGTGCTTTACCCGTCCCTTCCTGGTGGCCCTGGAGGTGTTTAGGACCTCTAAATTTAGGCAGTTCTAGAACCTCCTAAGGTGTTTAAAAGGTAAAATCCAAGCGACAACAAAGAACATATAGGACTATCAAATAGAGAAACAGTTGGGGGGGGGGGGGCTCATATTTACCTCCACACATAAATAAATAAGTAGCATGTCTTAAACACAGATTTCAGATAATTTCAGAGAAGTCCTAGAACAGGGTATCTAAATGAGCATCACAAACATGGAATATGCAGCATTATTTTAAAGCGAGGTGATATAAACCTAATCAGTTTGCCTACTAATTTTAAAATCTGTTGAACCTGAGCAGTTTCACACATAAACAGAGCATAATTTCACAGCTTTATAAGACCATTTAATTACCTAAGGCTTGCCTAGCCGTGGACCTATAATGCCCTATAAACACGCAATCGTAATTCTGGGGATTAGTTAAAATAGCTTGAGTTTCATTAAATCCTATAAGCATGCTGGTCTAGGTGCTGATTGTTACAAGAGTTGATTTCATGCGCATTTATATTAGAACATGATGTCTATGTGTTGGGGTTGTTTTATAAATCTCTTGATAGACATGATTCAAAGCAGATGCAATTGCAGTCCTAAAGTAGGATTTCTGATGCACAGAGAAAGATGGTCATTTTATTAAGCGCGATTATAGCGGTAGCTTAATGACAGTATTTCCAGGTGATGACAACTTATGCAGAATCAGAAATGAAGCGATGAACTATAACATGTTTTCTAATATGCAAAGGCAGTAAACGTGAGTATCCTAAGGCAAGATTTCTAATGCAAATAGCACAGACCTATGACATGTTTCTAATGCAAGTAACATAGCATATAGACCTAAAGCATGATTCCTATTGCAGATAAGCACAACATAATCCTAAAGCATGATTTCTATTGCAAATCATCATAATATAAACCTAAAGCAGGATTTCTACCCGATTTCCCCACAAAAATCATATAGGAACCCTCCCCTTTTTACTAATTGCCCCAGTATCTGTTTACAAGAAATTATTATTACAGACCAATAGTGAATGAATTACATAAATGTAAACTATGCTATAGGGAGCCTGAATCAGGCCCAAAATAAACCTGGGAGTTCCAGGCCTTCAGAACAGTCTCAGATGCCAAGAATCTCATAGCCAATAGTATGTCCTGGTGTGTCAAAGTTCCCTAAGGACCTCAGGGATCCCGGGCAGTGCTCACACCAAGACCTTTCTCAAAATAGAGAACTGGTTATGTGCAGTGTGGAAGGGCCAGCCCTAGTATGCTAGAGTTCGGAGGAATCTCATGGATTCCTAGGCAGTATGCACACTAGAGGGGCAGAACTTAATAGTCTAAGAGTAGGGTGAGAGTGCTTGACACAGTTTTGAAAGACTTAGTAAGGACAGTATAGAGATAATTTTTAGGAGTGGAAAGATTTTCAGGAGCAGAAACAGTTTAAGAAAATACTAAGAGAGGAAAATAGTTTGAAATCAGTTCGGAGAAGAGCAAGGATACAATCACACACACTTAGAATGCTTAGAATCACAACCATTTAACAGGCAGTTTACACACAGGGGTGAAGGGGGTTGGGAACATATAGAGTTCATATCAGGGACACATGAAGGGGGAGGCATATACACAACAAATGCACAGAACACTTAGGAGTCTATTGATTCAGAAACTTAACAAGTTAGCCATGATAATAGGCAGATAAAATATAGAGCAGGAATGCAGAAAAATCATGTTGAAAACAGGGGTGCATTGGACAGGATTAGCCATACAATTAGGGTTAATCAGGTTCATTAGGAGGCTAAGTTGCTAACATGATCACACCAATTTGAAGGGAGTAAACAAAGACTAATAAACATGCTGGCCAAGTACTAAACAAACGAGTGAGACTTAGACATGCTGATTACACACTTGAACAAGAGAGGACAGAATTTAGACTTGCTGAATAAAACAGTAAATAGGAAGACAAATTGAACACATAGCCAATTAAACCAGTGCAGGAATGGAACACATAGAGTTCGAGTTTCAGAATTGAACTAGGGACATACCAGTTAATAAAGCAAAGTGCAGAATGTAAAGCAAGTATAGTTCCACGGTCTAGCCTTGGCTTTCTGCCGGCTAGACCAACAATTAGCACAAGTAGCAGAGAAAGAAAAGAGAGTTTGAGTGTGTGTGTGTGTGTGTATTCTGAACTTAGTTCCTTCCTTGAGAGGTAAAAATAAGGGTGTATATATAGTAGTTTAAGAGCAGAGCAAATAAGGTAAAAGGAATCAACATTCAATCAATTAAGGAAATCAGAGAATCCAATCGCATAAAGGAGTTCATAATAGACCCGCTCAATTAGGGATAATTGACCAAACGGTAATAACAGGGGTCCAATTAAGAAAAGAATCTCAATCATACCATGTAAAGAAATTAGTAAAAATCCATAATTATACGGGCAATCAAATAAGGCAGGGATGACCAAGTAAGGTCGTAAACAAGGAAACAAGCAAGAATTAAGCACACGAATTTCTAATAGAGTAAATCAATCAGCCAAACTTTCAAATAATACCGATTTCTGAAAAGAAATATCAACTTCCATAAATGGGAAAATGGACTAAGTAAAACTTCACTGAAACATAGAAATTAGTCGGAAAATACAGATTCTAGCCCTAATAGAGACTAATTAGGGAAAAACCACAGAATAATAGATTTGACAAAGAAAAAATGTTTAGGTCCAAGAAATAGAGCAAAGTAATATGACTGGTAACACAGAAATTACCCGGAATCGTAGCAAAGGTTAGAAAATCAGAGAATCAACTATGGTTTAAGTATTTTTGCACAAATCAGTCATGAGGACGAAAAATAACTAATCAAACACTTTAGGAGTCAGAAAACCTTTGAAAACAACTTGGGACGAACCCTAGTTTTAGGGAAAAGCCGGAATAATCAGTTAAAACCAGATATTTTCAAAGAAAACAGGTAATAGTGCTCGATTCATCTCAGATCTATACAGATCTGAGAAGGATCGAGAATATCAGACTAGGGGTTTTTCATGAAAGTAATAGAGATGAGAGAATAGGTCAAGAGACCGTAGATTCATAGCAAAACAAGAGGAAACTCTTACTCACAGTCGAGAAAATGGCCTGAGACATGCTAGTAAGCAAAGTGTCGAACCAGAACCGCTTGGGTTCCTCGAGATTGTCTCAAGGATCTAAGAAGTCAAGGAGCCATGGTGCGTAGAAGGCCAGGACCGGGCGGAGAAGACATGGAAACATCACAGGCTTGAGATACATGCCGGTGACGGCGTTTTAGAACTAGGGTTCAGTCGAGAGAGTTGAGAGAAGAGGGAAGGGGTGACGGTGGGTGAGAGGAGTGAACGAGAGGGGTTTGGGGGGGGGGGGTTAGGTCTAGGTTTAATTAAGGTAAGAAAAATGTGGACCGTTGATCTGAATGATCAACGGTCAGGATTGAGTGGGGTATTAGGTCGAGTAGGTCAAATTTGGGCCTGGGTGTGTTTGGGCTAATTTTAATTGAATTGAGATTGGGCGATTTAATTAGGCTAGGTCTGAAATAAAAGGGGTCATTTGTTAAATATCCATTTATTTGATAAAAATAATTTTTTTAAAACTAGTTAATAAATTAAAAAATGATTTCATGCCTAGAAATGTTTTAAAATAACTAGTTAATATTCTAAAAATATAAAAGGCTATTTCTCGGTAAAATAATGTAATAATGCATGCATGGGCTATAATTGCAAAGTAATTGTAATTGTAACATAAAAGTACAAATGTGGCTATTTGTGCAATAATTGAAGCTTAGTACAAATGCAAATGATGAAATTAAGTCACAAAATTAGTATAAAACTATTTGTGATGCAATCAGTGATTTTTTTGATAAATAAAATACTGGGATAAATTAATTAAGATCTTTTTTTATTTTTTTAAAAATGCAGAAATTGTATGAAAAATACCAATTGATGCCAATGCATAGTTTTGAAAATATTATAGGAAAAAATTGGGTATCAACAATCACACCTCCTTTTTGCGGGGAAAGATGTTTGTTCCTTTCTTTACTCACGACCGAGCTTGTACCAAGGGCCCAATCGAGGACGAGTCCCACTGTTCAATCTAATATCTGGCTTGGTCATTACAATGCAATTGGTTTGATCGTTTATTTTGTCTTTAATTCATCTATCTATTATTCTTAATTATTCGTATCGAATAAAACCACGTACCATTTAATTGTTACTCATTCTTGGGGTAAACATAATATTTTTCTGTGTCATTTTTCCATGGGGCTTAAAGAATCTGGCACAACTCCACCCTATAGAATAGAATCTGTTAAATTGTTATGGTGCAACTCTACCCTATAGAATAGAAGCTCTCAAAACCTTTCGTGTGATCGTGTCAATGTCCCCCTGTCTTGTGGTGTAGGACACTAGATCACTTAAGCAAAAGAGTATTAAGGAGAAAGAAGTAAAGCTAAAGAAAAAATGTTTTCTACTACAATCAAAACATAAATATTAAGCCTTCCTAAATCTTCACATGAGAGCCAAGTCTCTGTTTACTTGGAAGCATTCCCTACATTAATTAAAAGAGAACAAAAAGAACCAAGAGAGAGACAGATAGAGAAGAAGAAAAAACTTCAAATTCCGTACTTATAAATAAGCAGAGTTCTACTACTACTCTTCATCACAACATTAAAAGGTATCAAGAACTTGCACCAAAATTCTTATCAACTTTCCAAGATTATACATAACTATGGCTAACAATATGAATAACTTCCCATTTCCACATCTCCCTCCTCCACCACCCCCTCCTCCTCATCCCATCTCTCCACCACCAAAACCCCACCCTCCTCCTCCTCCGCCTCCTCGTCCTCATCCTCCACCATTTGTTCCACCACCACCACCATCACCCCCTCATAGTTATATCATAATAATATTCGTTTTCTCGACGTTCGGTTGCATTTTACTTGGCCTAGCAATACTTTCTTTCTGCTGCTACTTGAAGAAAAAGAAGAAGACAACAGTAGTTGAAGAAAAAGAAGTGAAGCACATTGATGAGCATTTGAGAATTAAGGAAGCTATTGTTCAAGGACCCCATGGGAAACCTGAGACTGTGGTACTCTCTGTAGAAGAAGATTTCCATGAAGAAGATGATATTATAAGGACTAAGAAAGAGTTAGAAGAAGCACATAAGTTGCATGCTAATAAAACTTCAGAAATTACACCTTCTGCTCTTGAAGCTGGACCTGTACACTACTCTTCAACTTCTTCTTCTGGTCAGGGTCACAGCCAAACATGAGCATTAAGTCATGAATTTCATTTTAAAATAAATTGAAAGTATGAGAGTAACTACTCATACACAAAATAACTACTCTTCTTTCTTTTAATGTTTTAATTGCCTTATCAGAGGGTAATGGTTAATCATTCTATCACAACTACTGAGTATAGGCAACACTTTATTTGGCATGCAAATTAAATTGTCTTATTTTCTACTAATTTCTTTGCTACTTGGAACTTATTATTACGTCACGATTAGATATTTCAAACTACTTTTGGCCAGTGGCGGATCCAGAATTTCGTTAAGGGGTGTCAAAATATATAAAAGTAAACATACCAGAAAATTAAGGGGAGTCAATATATATATATATATATATATATATAGAGAGAGAGAGAGAGAGAGAGCTTTTGACTGATATAAGTACTTGGCTTATAACCACTTTTGGTATTATTAAAGGCATAGCCAAAAGTAACTTATACGCAAGCCCTGCACGCTCTACGTTTGAAAGATTTGCGAATCCCTGCTTATGTTAAAACTTTCTAATGTCTGCCTCATGGGATTTAAGTTGAAAGAGATAAACCGAACAAGTATGATAGTATAAATAAATACGGATGGTGCGATCAATATATTCAGTTTGACTAACTTATAAGCTTAACCAAACATACTCTAAATAAGTATTACAATATTATTAGTCAATTTAATTGGTTATAATAGGTCCCACTTTAATTTTCAAGTTATCATGATATTAGGCTTGACATAAGAAATTATCTATTATTGTGGATCAATTTTACTTGATAATGTTAAATATTTATGCACTGTCGGTGCACAGAAACTTAAACTCTAACATGAGAGCATTGCGCGTACATGCAAGAAACAATATAACCAGTGGATAATTCAAGTTATATAATGTGCACAACGCAAACATTCCAATCATCCGAACATAGTCCCGAAAGTTTTACCCTTTTTAGATCAACTCTAGTAGGGGTGGGCATCGGTCGATTCGGTTCGGTTATGAATATTATCGGTTTAGCATATCGGTTTACAAATTTGATAAACTGATAACGAACCGATAAGATATCGGTTATCGGGTATCGGTTAATCGGTTATCGATCATTATCGCTTCGGTTATCGGTTTACCCGATAAGATAACTCAATCTAGAGTTAAGCAAAAAAGAAAAGACAATTCACTGGAGTTAAGCAAAAAAGAGATGAATTCACATATAGTATACTAAAGACTTACGCTAGGAGTAACTAGTAAGATTTATGAAGAATGAAGATGAAGCAACTGAAGAGTGGGGTTGAGAAAGAATAGGAGAGAATGAACTGAAACCCTAACATTTGTATATACTTAAAGGTAAAGTCATAATTTTATTAAGTAACAAAATTGACAAACCGAGGCCCGAACCGATAACCCAATAATAAAAAAATTCTAAACCGTTACCGAACCGTTAACCCAATAACCCGATATCGATAATCTAATAAACAATTAAGGGTTCGGGCTATAGATTTTACCCGATATATACCCAGCCCAAAACTCTAGGTGTTTACTACTCCGTATATTGAACGATGCCAATAAGGTTAGTCCCAACCACAATTTATAATGAACATTATATTTCTAACTTATATCCACGCTTATTGCCAGCTCCTACTCTGCCACAAAAAATGTTAGCTAATGGAGTAATAACACTGCCATACTTCTTCTTATTTGCATGGAGCTTTTATATTTAAAGGGAAATCGATCGGAGGAAACGAACTCCACTACTCCCTAAGCTACAGTTTTGGGATCACAATTGAACCTATACCCACTTTCCAAAAATATTTGCAAGCTTACCTGTTTTACGATCAACTTCAGACTTATCGTGTCTGAAGTTAAAAAAAATTTAGTTGAAGTGAAAAAAATTACACTTCAGATGCACTTAAGGACAAATAGATCTGAAGTGCAACCAATGGTTTCATGCACTTAATGCCAATAAGTTTGAAGTGAAAAATTACACTTCAGATGCACTTAAGGCCAAAAGGTCTGAAGTGCAACAAACATTTTCCTATACTTAAGTCCAATAAGTCTGAAATGAAAAATTGCACTTCAGATGTATTTAAGGCCAAATAGGTCTGAAGTGCAACCAACAGTTTCACGCACTTAAGGCCAATAAGTCTGAAATAAAAATTTGCACTTCAGATGCACTTAAGGCCAAAATGTCTGAAATGCAATCGGCGTTTGCATGCACTTAAGGCAAAATAGGCCTAAAGTGCAAATTGCCAAGAAATAGAAATTTGTTCTTCGAACTTTGACAATCTAATATACGATTTAATACTTAAATATACTCCAAATGAGCTCAAATTTGAAACATAACCTCCAAATATCATTAAGAACAAACCTCAATCATCAATTTGTCAAAACAACAATAAATCTAACGAGCTCATTTTGCAATTAAGAAAAAGAAAAAGAAGAAGCCCTAAACAATAGTAAAAAATAAGTGCCACAACAGATCACCATTGTAAAACATCATAAACTACCTTAAAATATGTTCACAAACACCGTATAAAATCATCGTTATCCGAAAAAGAAGAAGAAGAAAGAGAAAAAAAAAGCCTGAAGTTGTTTAAACGGTGAATATAAGCTAAGAAAAAATTAAAAAGTGGGTACAGGTCGACCAAGTAAAGCGCCACCGAAAGAAAATCTAACCAAACTTGCCTCTTTCCTCTTGGCATGTACTTAAAGATATTTACATAATTCCAGGTTTGTCTATAGACGACATGATATAAAACCAAGTCTCAAATTGACAAACTTGACCTTAAATATTGGAATATAGAAAGGAACTAATCAAGAGTATTTCGGGTAATTTGCAACACATTTTGTATGTACGCACTTTTGTCTGGACTTAGAGAGCAATAGCGTCCTCACTTTCCTCAGCATCAAATCTTCCCTTTCTTCCAATTGATTGCTCATAAATAAGCTTTCTTTGAGGCTCTCTTCTAAATATATTTCTCACTACCCAGTTGGTGGTTTCTTCTCTTTTTATTCAGAAACTCCAAATTAAATAGCATTCATATAATTTCTTTCTTAAAACCAAAGAATTACAATCTTGTAAATACAAGCTTCAGCTTTCTACCAGGTAATTTTCAAGCAATTCAAATGTCTTAACTATCTCTCTAGTACTTTCAAGTAAAAGATGCTTAATATACAATGGCGAATTCAGAGTGTTCTTGTTCTCATACTACTTTTATAGTGTACATTATAAATCCACTTGGTTTTTCTCTTTTCTTTTGTCGTTCCTTAAAGTCAAATTTCAACGAAAATATTTATCCGCACTTAGATATTTACATGTAATTTTAACTTTAATAGTCAAAATTAGCATGAAAATATCATATAATCAGATGAATCTTTATATTTATTGATAAGTTTTTATGGTGACATTGCACCCAAGAGAAAATGAACACTTTGCTTTTGGCAATTTCACATGTTTGATCCACGTGGGTCTTGTCTGGATTCATATTATATCCAAGAAAATAGAGAATGCTACTGATTTTACTACAGTATAGCGTATTAATCAGTCAACTACGTTTGCTTCCAATAAATTTGTGAATCCCGGTGTACCCATTTAATTCTTTCCTATACACTATGCTCACCGCCCAGTGGCACTGCCCATCCTTCATTTTTTTGAGATGCCCGTCTATTTTGGATCAAGTTTAGAAATTTGAGCTTTTTTGGCTTCTCTTTTGCTTCATTTATATGTTTGCCTATGAAGTATGAACTAGGAAATTATCTTTAAAACAAAACTGACCAAGTCCCAACTTCTTCTTTTTTTCATCTTAGAGGTATGTGATTGTAATTCCTTAATTTGTTTTGCTATCTTGTGAAATTCTCTTGAATTTTGAAACTTACATTTCGTTTAGAAGTTTGGTACATAATGGTTTGCTAATTAGGGATAAGCAACTGATATTGTTGAATACTACACTTGTTAATTACGTTGTAGTTTGACCTATTAAAAATCTAAATCTGCAAAATATGTTCCTATTAAATTCGTAAAAATAGCACGGGCTAGCCAGTTTTCGGACTGGTCATTGAAAATAGCCGGCGTTTGCAAAGTCATTGAAAAGTAACCACTATTTTGGCGCAACACGGAGAGTTCCAGCATAATATACAGGAGATTGGTGCACCTATGTATGAACTTCTAGCATATTATGCTGGAACTTCAACACGCGGAAAGTTCCAACATAATATACTAGAGATTGGAGCACCTGTGTATGAACTTCCAGCGTATTATACTGGACCGGTATATTATATTGGAACTCCAGTATATTATGCTAGAAGTTCAGTATATTATACTAGAACTCTAGTATAATATATTGGAGTATTTTTCGGATTTTGAACAATGTTTTCGTTCAAATTTATCTTTACATGAAAAGTGGCTAAATTTCGATTACTTTTGAAACTGTGGCTATTTTTGAATGATCACATGTAAATTTGGCTACTTTTGAATTTCTCCCATTAAATTCTTCACTAATAGCCCGTTAAAATTTTTAATACACGTGACTTTAAAACCCAAAAAGCTTAACCAAAATTAATATTTTGAGAAACTCCCCC
>NW_017671986.1:168269-187293 GCF_001879085.1 Nicotiana attenuata
TAAAACGCACTACCACCCTCTATCGTCTTCATCTTCTCCAAATGCTCCTCATCTCCCCATATCCCTCTATCGTCCCTGCCATTGTTGAGTTGTCCCACATCGGTGGGAGTTGAGGTCCTTGGCCTCCTTATATGGCTTGGGCAATCCTCACCTCATAAGCTAGCTTTTGGGGTTGAGTTAGGCCCAAGGTCCATTCTTATCATGGTATCAGAGCCAGACCCATCCCAATTATTGTTACCGATGTTGGGTCCCCATTTATGTTGTCTACGCTCCAGAGGCCTGGGCGTGAGGGGTGTTGAGTTGTTCCACATCGGTGGGAGTTGAGGTCCTTGGTCTCCTTATATGGCTTGGGCAATCCTCACCTCATAAGCTAGCTTTTGGGGTTAAGTTAGGCCCAAGGTCCATTCTTATCGGCCATCAATTACCCAAAATAAAAAAAACCGCTCTTTCTCACATTGTTAAAACCGTGTGTACGTGGCTGATGTTAAACTATTAACGGGTATTTTCGAGAAAATTGGCACTCGGGTAAGTATGGAATGGTCTCATATTTTCGGTATGCATTGTTAGTTGGTGTATAGTTTCTATGCTTTTTTTTTCTGCAAATGAATAATAAATAAATAAATGTGAAGGGTTAGCTATACTATGATGCGGTATTTTAAAGTACTAAACATAAAGGAGCTTTTGAGTAGAGCTCTGGTAGTTAGAAATGGAATTCACAGAAACATGGTGCAAAATGCCTAATTAGGCTTCTGGCTTGGATGGGTTAAGACCAAAGGAACATTCAAAGTCGTTCAACCTTCAAGAGATTTTCTCTACAGTGTGTTGCAGTAGAATTCTTGGAGATGCCTATTTTATTATAGTTTATATGGCTAATCAATTAGGGATGGTTTAGGTGTAAGGTATGACCCGTGAAGATGGAGCTATTTCATTTATGGTGGATGGTAATTCATAGCTTTGTATTCTTCCGTTTGATGCTTTACAACTTAAAGATATTTCATTTGTTTTCTGATGCTTAGTATTACCTACTCCAAGCTTAAATGGAGCAACATGGTCAGTGAAAATTCATATAGAAGACCCCCACTTGCTTGAGATTGAGGTGTGATATTGTTGTTGTGGTATTTAGGTACTCCCTCCATTCAAAAGGAATGAAGGGGGTTCAAAGAATGAGGGTCAATCCATCTGATTTTCTGTCTCGATTTGGATGTTAGCTTTTTATTTTTTTTTAAAAATAAAATTTACATAATTAAGATCTAGAAAAAAGTACTATAAGCTACACCTTTTTATAATTAAGAATATTCGAAAAATATATGAAAAAGTTTTTTTTTGAAGAAAAAATTGTTTTATTCCCCATATAGTAACAATGTCGTATAAGGTAGAATGGAGGGAGTACTTTTTAGTGCTTGTTCTCAGGATTGATTTCCATAAGCATTATTTTCTTATATGTGAGTTGTGTATGAGGTTATGGAAGATGAGTTTGTCTCCATTATTGAGTTAGAGTTAGCTTTCTCTCCACTATTGAGTTAGAGTTAGCTTATAATGGTTACAATTTTTCTTCCAAGTTCTGAGATGACACCACATTCCTTCCCCCAGTCACATCTCGTTCTCTTTGTGCTACAGACTAGGTATGCTGTGATATACTATAAGAACGTTTAACTTTCTCGAGTCGTGGATTTTTTAAGTCAATTTATAGCCAAGGTTCAGGACATTGATCCAACACACAGTGAGTTGGATTGATGGAAATAAAAAAGTTTGTTATGTTGTGATGCCTCTAATTTCCCTCTTGCTTATCATAGCTGAAAAGATTGAAGTATGTTGTGCTAGTTCGTTTTCTGTCCTTTTTCGGGTAATTCATGCAACCTGCTTTTGATGCAGATTTGGTAAAGGCTGGGGTTTGTGCTGGAGCTTACCAGAAATTGTCTTCTCATTTTTATGCAGAACCATTGAAGTTTGATCAGCTGCCTCTTGGGGAGTTACCTTTGTAGCAATTAAGATTGACCATTTTCTGATAAAAATATCTCCACACAACTGGTGATGAGTACAAACTTATAGTTGCTTCATTTTTTGATATCTTGAATGGCTGCATCTTTGTTGCCAGTGGGTAAGGCAGTCCGTTCCCGCCAACCTTCCAGCTTTTATATCTTCAATGTCAATCTCCAGCAGCCGAAATCAATCCCAAATCTCCTTCCATACAAGAAAAGAGCTAAACAGAACTATAATTTGAACAAGTCAGTGCTCTTAAGCCCATTAG
Organism: Nicotiana attenuata; assembly: GCF_001879085.1. Classification (NCBI taxonomy): domain Eukaryota; kingdom Viridiplantae; phylum Streptophyta; class Magnoliopsida; order Solanales; family Solanaceae; genus Nicotiana; species Nicotiana attenuata. The sequence continues at coordinate 170,518 of NW_017671986.1, forward strand.
TTTGTCAATACCGGTTGAGACCGGTTTCTGCGCTTGACTCAGATGTTCCAAATCCTATTGATCAGGTCTTTTTCCCCTTTTGTATGCTTCCAATAATGTTTATTGTGATGTGGGCTCGTGTTTTAAAGTAAGCTATGTATTCAGTAGGAGGTAATGAAATCTGGCCTAACAGAGATTTTATATGTAGAGATCAGAAGATTTGAAGAGCAGCGAGAGCTTTAAGCAATGGGATTCATTGACTGCAAAATTTGCCGGAGCTGCAAATATTCCATTTCTCATATTACAACTGCCTCAGATAATACTCAATGCTCGTAACCTTCTAGCAGGAAATAATGCTGCATTATTTGCTGTTCCATGGCTGGTATGGCATTCTAGTCCTATTATAACGGCTTATATCTGTGGTCTTATTAATGTTGAGAGATAAATACTGAGATGAACAAAACACAGGGGATGCTCACTGGATTGCTTGGTAATTTGTCTTTGCTATCATACTTCATAAAGAAGAGGGAGACAGAGGTGGTCGTTGTGCAAATGTTGGGGGTCGTGACCATTTATATTGTGATATCACAACTAGCCATGGCTGGATCTATGCCATTTCCTCATTATGCAGTCACTTCTGTTGTTATTGCATGTGGTCTTGTTGTGAACTTCATGAACTACTTCTACTTGCTCAATCCCGTAATCTGGCGTTACTGGGAGGATTTCATTACTGTTGCTGGGCTATCTGCACTTCCCCAAGTAATCACCCTCTCTTTTCTTTCATTTTCTACTCATCAAAATGAGGAATTTGGAGTTTAGATTCTTATATTTGTTCTGGCATTCTGCACCGTGCAATGTAGGTCATGTGGTCAACTTTCATCCCATATGTTCCAAATACCATCTTGCCTGGTGCTGTAGCTTTTGTTGTGGCTATCCTAGCTGTCATTATGGTAAGCTTTGACATTTGCAGCTCGTTCATGTGGTTGCTTTTACGAGGAGAACGTTTAAATGTTCATACCTGTTATTCTGCCTTGACTTGAAGAAGCTGAAAGAAAAATAACTTTAAGCCACAAAAAGAAATTATGAATTTTTGCTTGACTTGAATAATAGAAAGGCAATGTTGAAATTCCTTCTAACAAGAGGACTGTATTTTCTAGCGAGTGCTAGAAGAACACAGTTCAACATCTTCACTGGGACTGTATGTTCAAATGGTGTCGTTTCTGAACTACTTCGCCAGAAGCAAAGGAGGGTTTTGTCTTCATTCATGACAGAGGGAGAGAGATGAAAGCTTCTCTAGCATTGGGTGGGGTCACTAGCTATTAGCTTATTAATTCTTTTTGTATTCCTGTTCTTCCTTAACGTTAATGAAAAGTTTCACTTTTCTGATATAAACTGGAATGGGCAAGTCCTAAGTGGCAGCTCTCCAACTAGACGATTGAGCACTTGTATCCTGGATATAATGAGTGTGTTTGCATTGTGTCCTTGTCGAACAGGGTATTCTTTTCAAAGGTAAAATAATAGACTAGACGTGAAGCTCGAAATTGTGCAGGGAAGTCACATCTGACTGATGCACCAGGAAGCATGAGAAGCTTCTGTCTTACTATGTTTTTTTTTTTTTTTTGTTATTTTGCTCTATGGTGACCATAACTGCATAACTGGAACATGATCTGAAAGTTCTCTGCTTCTTTTATTTGCGTATGCATACACGTTTGAGAAAGTTGCTACTTAACTATGAGATTACCAAATAATATCACAAAAGCAGTAGTTCACATTGAGCCTTCTTTACTCTGATATTGCTAGATTACAGATGCCAAGTCGATTTTGATTAACAATTACTTTATACTCATTTTCCTTGGGCTCTACAGCAAGCTAGAAAGTTTTGCATGTACTTTTGTGTGGGAAGAGCTATTATGTTAAACCTGAAAGAATGAGAACATGGATCTGAAACTATTCTGAACTTCAAGCTGCTGTTCTTTACAGTCACGGACTGGGAAACTTCCAGAGAAGGGCATCAAATTTGTAGGATCATTGTCTGGATGGACTGCCACTCTTCTTTTCATGTGGATGCCAGTTTCACAAATGGTAGTTTCTACAACGTTTTATATTTTAGGGTAAAATTGTCATATCGTAGTTTTTCACAAGTTTGAGGTTCCTCATCTTGACTGATACCTTCTGACCTTCTGTCCAGTGGACAAACCTTCTAAGTCCAGATAATATCAAAGGTTTATCAGCTCTTTCAATGTTGCTTGCCATGATTGGGAATGGACTCATGATTCCACGTGCACTCTTTACTCGGGATTTGATGTGGTATGTCACCTCATAATGGTTTTCCCTTGTATTGCAAATTCCTTTCCTCCCTTAGCTATCAAATTAGATCTAGAATTCCTCGCATCATCTATTTATTTTTGCTAACCCTCTTACATGCATCAATCTCTGATCTTTCTGAATCCTTTTCTGCATAAGGTTTTCTTCTTTTTCTTTTTCAGATGCGTGTGAACTCTAGTGCATTTTCCCCTTTTCAGTCAAGTGAAAAGGCAGTGGATCAAAAATATGATTTTCTTGTATATTAGAGTAGCCATATTGTTAGAAATTTTATCTCTCTTTCCTCCCCCCCCCCCCCCCCCCCCCCAAAAAAAAGTCTGGCTTCATCGCTGCACAGCAGTATTTTTTCCTGTTTATGGTCATGCTTAATTCAGCAGGATCATTACAGATTAGTCATACTTATCTAAGCCTTAGGAACTAAATGTGCGTACATTTGGAGAGCAATTCATGTTGTTTTTTTCTGCAATTTTGTTTATTAATAATACCTACTGTTAAAAATATATAACAAATACGATGTGTATCTGCTGATGCCTATGCAAAAATATACGACCTGGTCAGCCGTATTAGTCCTGTTATGCACAGGGAGCATTTTTTTTTATGGTGTATAACTTTTCCCTTCTTTCTCTGCTTGGTTAATTACAGGTTCACTGGTTCAACTTGGGCATGTGTTTTTTATGGATGGGGAAACCTCGTCTGCTTATACCTGTAAGTTGCTGCAAAGCTCCTCATTGTTTCCAAGTTTTATTAAAAAATCAACCATTTTTCAACCCGCTAAATCCCTTTTGTTCTGCATTCAGCTGCAAAGTTATAAGCAGGGAATTTTTCTTGGCTTCAACGGTTAGCTTTGTAGCATGGCTAGGTAAATCCTCACTCTCATTTGTTTTCTTTTAACTTGAATTTTCTGGTTCTCTTTTAAATACTGTTTTGGCAACTTCATTCCTTGTTTTTCGATGGCTCGGCCTCAGCCCTCCGGGCCTCATGATGGCTTTTTTCCTTTCCCCTTTCCCACTCGTGTTAAACTTTTGCATTTGGCTGATGAAATATGACTCCTCTTTTTTCTTTTTTTGACTGAAAACAGTATTCAGCTTCTGGAGAGACACACAAGTATATGGTTACAGTTCTCCATTGAAATCATTGAAGGAATTGATTTCTGGTTCATAACTGATCCTTGCCCTACCTTGTTGGTTTTGGCTGTAAGTTTGAAATGCAAAATTGCTCAAGCTTGGCATTTCTGCTAAATCAAGTGGTCATAATTGACAAGAAATCACTCCATGTTAATCCTCTTCTTTAGAAATTTTGGTGAAAGTGCTTCTGGCAAATGTTTTGGGGCATCAGGCAAGGGCTAGATCTTGTAATGTCTAATTGTTCTGCATATGGTAGTGAGGAAGGTTCTTGTGGGTTTTTACATGTAATGTCAACTAATAATAAAGCTACGAATGCAAGGTAGAGCAAGTATATTTGTTGTATTTCATTTATAGACCATCTTAATGAATGCCATGCAATTTTTGCAGAAATTGGGCGTTTAAGTCTATCCCAAAAATGGTAGTTTCCACAGTTATTACCAAACAAAAAAGGTCTATCCAATAATTATATGGACATAATCAGATTATATGTTTGTGTACATTGGATTATTAGTTAACATATGATGTCGGACAATAAAATGAAGATACAACAGCAACGACCCACCAATATCCCACAAGTGGCGTTTGGAGAGGGTAGTGTGTGAGCAGACCTTACCCCTCGACTCAAGAAGACGGAAAAAAAAACAAGAAGAGACAATAGATTGAAGATAGAATTTTGAAAATGTGAATTATACATAATTGTTTCTGTTTTTATAAGGTATACTTTGATGCTGTATTTGTAATATAAGAATTTCATATTCATGCACTTAGGTAATACTTGGTAATTGTACTAGTGTGATTCGCTTGATGCAAGTAAACGGTATTGAGCGCCAATCATTTGGGGTGTGCATGGGCAGGGTTGGTTTGGGTTTACAATTACCAAATCAAATCAGTTGTGTCGGGTTATTAAATCTAAAGACCAAACAAAACTAACAAAAATTGGGTTTTTTAATCTCGGGTTTTTTTCGATTTTTTCTCCGGTAAAGTCTTCACAGCATAAAACATAGAATTTGTGCACCAAATATTTTTTAAGTCCTAATAAGGCACAACTACATAAGGTGTTTCCAGAGAATATCGTAAAATATGAGATGAGTCATGACATTGTATTAAAGTATTCAACAATAAAGATAATAAAGCCGCATAAAACAGATATTGCTAATGAATAAGCCGTAATAAAAATGAATATAATCTAAAAGTACTAAGTCATGCTAAAATTAGCACAACTAATAAGTACTATTAATTACATGACTAAACACTAAAGAAAAAATAAAAATAAGTTATGCATTTTATTAAATCATGAAAAAACTAAAATATATATATCCAACACTATTATCCTTCCTAGTATTGAATTGAATGTCTTTTGTTAGCATTGGTATTGATTTAGTTTTGGTTTGGGCTTTATTTGAGTTACTACTCTCTTTGTTCCAATTTATATGAACCTGTTTGACTGGGCACGGAGTTTAAAAAAATGAAGACTCTTAGAATTTGTGGTCCTAGACAAGTTAAAAAGGGGCATATTGTCTTTGTGTGGTCATAAAATGTCACGACCCAAAATCCATCAAGGTCGTGATGTCGCCTAACACCGCTGTAAGGCAAGCCAACAATAAATGATTAATTTAATTACTCGTTGTAGTATTTTTGAAATCATAATTTTTTTTCAATTAAATAGTAAGAGGTAGAATTTACAGAGTAATGATAATATTTTCCCAACTACAATACTAACAACCCATAATCACTCCCAAAATTTACAACTGCATGAGCATCGACTAAAAAGATAGTAAAATACAACATGTGTCTGGAATACAATTAGACAGGAGAGTGTAATTGACTTTGATGGAGACTCTGTGTGCTGCGGGCTCGTAACATGGAATGCATCTAACCTAAGTCCCCGCAATAACCGCGCCTCTGGGCACACAGGACCACTAGACATAGATGTACCTGCACAGAATGTGCAGCAAGTATAGTATGAGTACGTAAATCAACGCGTACCTAGTAAGTATTTAGTCTAACCTCGAAGAACTAGTGACGGGGGGTCGACTCCGACACTTACTATGGTCTAACCATAAAATATCGATATTGTAATTAAGCATGGGTTATGTAGAAACGGCTGAAAATTCAAGAACAAGAAAATAAATAAATAATTCTTTTACTAATAGGAATTTCCAAATTTATTTTCTAATTTAAATTACAAACAGATGAAGCAATATCAATTATTATTAGTTCCAAAGATTTATCATGCGCAATTCATGCCGAGGTCGTACGACCCGATCCAACATAAATATTTAAATTATGCACTGCCGAGGGCCGAACGGCACGAACCATAAATGCATCTATCTGCTACCGAGGCATTCGGCCCGCTCCACAAAAAGAGAAAATACATTAAAACAACCAATTCAAGATTTATTAAGGACAATTATCCAAAGAAATACTAATTCTCATTAACAGTCAAGTAAAATGAAGTTTAACCTTTTACAATTTTTTTATCAAGTTTCGATATGATTTAAAGCAATTAAATTGACAAGTAGGGTGCAAACATCGCAAGTATAGCATGATATGGGTCCTTGACTACCCGGACATAAGCATATTTAGTAGCTACGTACGGACTCTCGTCACCTCGTGCGTACGTAGCCCCCACAAATAGAAGCACATATTAAATCAATTCACCCATGGGGTTAATTCCCTCTTACAAGGTTAGAAAAGAGACTTACCTCGCTTCGAAGTTCCACTGACGCCACTCTAACACCTTAAACCAAAGCTTGACAGTCCAAAACTACGCAACCAATGTGCAAACCAATCAAAACGTGTAATACCCCATAATTAATCAATTTAAACAATTTCCAACTCTACTCGAAAAGTCGATAAAATCAACCCTCGGGCCCACGTGCACGGATTTCGTTTTTTTTAAAGATAAACATTGCCCATAACCTCATGAACTCAAATATATAATTTATTCTCAATTCCATTCCCAATCGTGGTCAAAATTAAAAAATACCATTTTTCTAGGTTTTCTACCAAAACCCTGATTTCCACAAATTTTCCATGAATTTCCATGTTAAAATCCATATATAATCCAAGTATTTTACTTGCAATAGGTGGGAATCACTTACCTTGACATGATGATGAAGATGGAGCTCCAAAATCGCTCCTAGGACGACTCCCATGGTGGGAATGAGATGAAATGAGCCAAACCCGTTTTTGCAAACTTATACACTGTCTAGGCGACCCTTCTTCGCTATCGCGGGAATACCTTCGCGATCGGGAAGGCTAAAATGCTGTCTCCCAGAATTTTCTCTACGCGTTCGCGATCAAAGGGCCGCGTTCGTGAAACCTTCAGTCCCCACTGCTACGCGTTCGCAGGGTAAGCCTCGCGTTTGCGTAGGCTAAATGGCTCCATGTCCCCCAGCCCCCATCCTTCTACGCGTTTGCGACTCCCTGTTGCGTTCGTGAATGGTAACCCAGCGCCTTCTCCGCGTTCGTGACCTCCTCGGTGCATTCGCAATGAACATTTCCCTCTCCATCCAGTTCCTCTTCACGATCGTGTCCCATCAACCGCGATTGCGATACTTACCAGATACACCAGAAACCAGCAGCAACAAATCATGGAGAAATGACCCGAAACCATCCCGAAACACACCTGACCCCCGGGACCCTGTCCAATCACACAAACCAGCTCCAATAAATAACACGGACCTGCTCGAGGCCTCAAATCACATTAAACAGCGTCGAAATCAAGAATCACACCCTAATTCAAGCTTAATGAACTTTAGAACTTCAAACTTCTACATTCGATGCCAAAACCTATCATATCACGTTCGATTGACCTCAAATTTTGCACACAAGTCACATTTGACATTACGGACCTACTCCAACTTCTGGAATCAGAATCTGACCCCGATATCAAAAAGTCCACTCCCGGTCAAACTTCTCAAAAACCTTCAAATTTTCAACTTTCGCCAAATGACTCCGAAATGACCTACGGACCTCCAAATCCACATCTAGACGCGCTCCCAATACCAGAATCACCATACGGAGATATTACTAGACTCGAAATCCCAAACAAACATTGATAACATTAAAATGCACTTCAACCCAAATTTATCAAATCTTCCAAAATGCCAACTTCCCTCAATAGGCGCCGAAACGCTCCCGGGTCATCCAAAACCCGATCCGGACATACGCCCAAGTCCAAAATAATCATACGAACATGTTGGAACCTTCAAATCCCAATTCCGAGGTCGTTTACTTAAAAGTCAAACCTTAGTCAATTCTTCCAACTTAAAGCTTCCGAAATGAGAATTTTCTTTCCAAATCAACTCCGAACTTCCCAAAATTCAATTCCAACCACGCGTACAAGTCATAATAACTGAAGCGAAGCTACTCAAAGCCTCAAACCTCTGAATGACATGCTAGAGATCAAAACGACTGGTCGGGTCGTTACATTCTGTCCCACTTAAACATACGTACGTCCTCGAACGTGCTAAGAACTGCTCCGGAGTTGTCCGAAATCACTGTTTAACATCTCGCGCACCTAACTGTTCTACCACAACCCCGTTGAGCATATTAGCTTGAGCCAGTCTAAAAATCCTCCCTCTTATTTAGTCAAATAAGCTTTAGAGCTATATTCCAACATCCGAAATTTTCTACCAGGTCTGCTTTCAACATACGAACACCGTATCAGTCACTACACACTACAAAACATAGTTGTATACCTGTTCTGAATTCACACCATGCACCGCATAATTCACATGACCATAATAACATCCCCTGATAACAATAGCCGAACTTCCACGAATCCGATGCCCACAGCACACCTCATGACACATAGTCCTGTTCCGACCCCTGCAGTGCTACAACGACGCAAGATAGGTGTAGAAATTCATAACCAACTCCGGAGTCAACAAATCATTAAGTCTCTCCTCCTGACAAGGACCATTACCTCATTATGAACCAAATTACGATATTAGCTCCTTAATATGCTTCATATAAATCCGATCGCAGTGATCCAAGGTCCCATAATCTCGTCTCACCCAGTACAAGTTGTTCCAGCAATAAGCCACCACAAACACTATCTAAGATCTCATATGATGCCATCAATGTGCCAACAAGCCACAACTTGAATATGGCACATAAGGAAGAACGAGCTTTGGAAAAGAACTATCCAGCCCGCGTAGCGACTAAATATGGCCATCGAATACTATGAGCCTTTCTCAGAGGCAAGAAATAGGACAAACAAAACAAATATAAGAAACCGTGCTCAATATTTTGCTGTTGCGGCGTGCAACCCGATCCACACACGATACCGTTGCGGCGTGTAACCCGATCCAAACAACATACCCGTGACGGTGTGCCACCCGATCCAACCATATACCCGTGGCGACGTGCCACACGATCCACGCATGAAAATAAATAGGGGAGTACCCATCAAGCCAAAATACTTATACCTAGGAAATACCCGAATATCAACTACTAGCAAGCGAGGTGCATAATACAAATCCTTGGAAGACGGATAGCACCATACGCTATGAAACTCAAGCACAACTAAGGTGCAATCAATGACCTGTATCTTGAGAGCCATCCTGCTCTCACAACACCAAAAATTACACGGGATCTCAATACGAGTGCGAATAATCAAACCTCCTCACAACCCACCTGGTACAATAGAGATTACACGGAATGGATGACGACAGAAATAACATCCAAGGCTCGAAGACTCCTCCGCAAACAACGCTATGCTGAAATGAACACATACGACATGATATAGATCCCATATTCACATTTAGATCCATCCACGGACCTTAAGCCGATTCTGATCATTTCGCACCGGGCTAATAACCCTTTCAAGGATCCACAATAACCCTTTTTCCCATGACACACAAGAACAACCGTCAAATCCAAAACAAGCTTCCATAGTCCACAACCAAATGAACCGAGCGCCCTTTTGGCATAAATTCTCACATTAGCGGTAGTACCACAATCCCCATACTTGGTTTCAATCTTTAATCAATTAAGTGACTTCATGTAACACTTATACAATCTTCCCGTGGGATACACCCCCAAAACCTTCTGCACCAGGTAACGAGTCGGCACATCCATACCACCGGCCGTACTAATGCTGTAAAGCGAATCGGGAATCCACAAATCAGTAAACCAAGCCTCTTACACAGGACACCGATCTCAGGTGACACTAAAGATAACACCAGCTTACTCTAAACATCTGAATTCTTCCATGCTCATCCGAGCTCTTGACATTCTTGTCGACACCAAACTGTAACCTTGATCCTCAACTTCCAATTCCTATGCCGCTCACTGCACCTAACATACCAATACGTGAGAGTACAAGAATTCCATCATAACTCATGATCCACTAATAGAATAAACACTCCATTATATAGCAACCTTTCACTTAGCTCATTTCAGGAGAACCATTGCAACACGCGATTGAATTCTCATAACCGCAGAAAATACAATCCTCAAGTAGTGCTTTAAACCACCATAACTCTTCCAGGACCCATCTACACATAACATGCCATAATACTCGAATGCCTCCAAATAAAATCAATTACGGCGGCCGTCAAGCCTCGCACGTACCGCCACAATTCACTTGTATAACATAACACGCTGAAGTAACTGATCATTGCCACCATTATGCCAATTCGACCATTGCTAATCGATTTGACTTCTTCTAATTTACTCTGGAATTGCCTTAGGAATAATAATAGCTCCATTCAAAACATAACAAACCCAAATCCGCACTCATCCCGAGTGACCTTATTTCACGAGAGCACATTGTCTCAAAACCAACGAACCATCTCACATCCTCCTTGTGCGTATATTCGCATCTTCAACTGGCACACCTATTATGATGATTCCTCTATGAATCCGAAGTTATTTTCTCCCATTTCTCTAATGCTAGACCTCAGACTGAAGATAACATAGAACACTCCAAGCCCCTTTTATAATCCGCTGCAAAAGCTCGATACTTAACCATACTACAGACTCGAAATCCTTAGGCACCACACTTTAATTTTTTTGAACCCACTAGGACGTTGTTGATAGCCCCCCCACTCTGACTTGTTCCAAAATATAATCGACTCCAAGGCCCTGCTAGCACATGAATACTCTCTCAAAGGAGCAGCCGGCTGAATCACTTTTCTTGTAAATCACATCTACATGAAGCATAAATCCTAAGTCTTCCCAATGCCTGAACATGAATTGATAATGCCAAATATAGAACACATTCCCTAAATCCTTTGCTCAAATTACTACTGATGTTTTCTTTCCTTAGTCGTAATATCCTACCAATATGCCGATAGCCAGAAAGCTCACAAGTAGACAACCATGAAATCCAATCGTAGACGGTGGGGCTCTCCCACTTAGCTTGAAGCTACCATTTCATAATCTTGGAACCCACCAAGATTCCTTCTTCCTCATTGATATGATCTCGCGTAATCGCCCCGCCAAACTTCTTGAAGTCTTCCTATTAAACACTTCATGAACACTCTGACTCACTAGCCACATGTTCGACCTCTTATAGATAGCCGGTAGAATTCATCGTAGAAGCTTCTTCAATACCACGCGACCGCTAACCTGCTCACATGAGATAACCCACCTGCGAAAATTCCATGCCGACATCTTCCAACATCACTACCTTGGGTACAATTACTAAGAAATCAGTAAATCATCCTGAGCCCATGCTCATTCACCAGCTGTACAAGCCCGTTCACTCCCCATTGATATTACAAAGGTGCGACAATACATTCCAACCCGAAGTCATGTTGCATTCCCCTTCATATCAAGCAAACTTCTTTCTATCGTATCCAATCTTCCCCAGTATAGTAGCCAATATTCCAAATTAAGTCCGTAGACCTATTCACTATCCGCCATGATTCTCAAATCCCTCTAATCTTTTCTCAAGGTGTGTAGCTATCCTACCACAGAACCCATATGCTACTCTGCCACTCCCTCTCTTTGGTCAAACCCCCTTCCTTTAAGCAACTACTCAACTTCTGTTTCTCATACTTGGCCCTCTAGAATTTAACCACTGCAAGACACCTCACACATGTCCTTCCTCATCCTTCGCTGCCCAATTGTTGCCTTAAATCAAAATCCGTCTCTGTAGCACTCGAACCAATAGGTCGCTACCAACTTTAAACCCCTCTGATGATCATCCTTCTCGAGCCATTACCACTAGGAACACCGATTCGATCCTGAACCACTGCATACCGCGATCTCTGACAGGTGCTTCCTGGCGCCCTTTCACAATACTCTGCCCCAAAGGCGAATTGAAGAAGACCATAACACCGACGAACTTAATACATTCAATCAAGGACGATGACACCACATCACAGATGAAAATTGCACCATGCTAAAAAATACAAAGTCTCGTTACTCACCCGAACATGAATATTCACAGTCCGATTGCCTTTCCTCCGCCGGAACTAAATTCTGAACCCCTAAGCCGTGAATTGAGAAATCCTTCTATCAAGTCATTCCTGCCACGATCCATAATTAAGCACCCTACCGCTACACCAACACTGCGCGATAGCAATGCACAAATCATCATAACAATCAGCGCCCAACTTCAAAACCATAGACAACATTGATTCTGAGTTGAAACGACAGAACAACCTACCACAAGGTGACGACAATAGCCCAATCAATTACGCAGGGAGAAACATCCTGCACCACATCTGCAGTACCATTACAATTACTCAATTCCCAATTGATAACAAGCGGTTCACGTCGCATAATATTGAATAGGAATGAAATAAAGGCATAACTCTCAAAGGAATCAAATTGCACGATGAAGAATCAAGAAGGGAAGTGCTCCTAACAAACTTGTAGCCTCTCGAAGATAAGTACAGACGTCTTCGTACCGATCTGCAAGACTCTACTAGACTTGCTCATGACTCATGAGACCTATGTGAGCCTAGTGCTCTGATACCATGTTGTCACGACCCAAAATCCATCAAGGTCGTGATGGCGCCTAATAACACTCTCAGGCAAGCCAACAATTAATGATTAACTTAATTACTCATTGTAGTATTTTTGAAATCATGAATTTCCTTCGATTAAATGGTAAGGGGTGTTGATACCCAATTTGTAACGATCCGACCGGTCGTTTTGAGAATTAACGCCCGATCCCATATTAACTATTTTCTCCAAGTTTATTTCTGCTATTTTGATTTTCCAGGATGTTCGGTCTTGAGTTTCGGAGAGTTTTGGGGCACTTAGTCCCTAAATGAGAGCTTAAGTGTTGGAAAACTGACCATAGTTGGAACAGTATGAAGACGACCTCGGAATGGAAATTTGATGGTTCCATTAGCTCCGTTAGGTGATTTCGGGATTGGGAGCATGTTCGGAATGTGTTTTGGAGGTCCGTAGCTAATTAAGGCTTGAAATGCCGAAGTTAGAATTTTTAAAGTTTCCGGTCCGATAGTGAGATTTTGATCCGAGGGTCGGAATGGAATTCTGGAAGTTGTAGTAGTTCCATCATGTCATTTGGGATGTGTGCGCAAAATTTCAGGTAATTCGGACGTGATTTGGTTAGGTTTTTGATCGAAAGCGTATTTTTAGAGAATTTGGAGTTCTTACGCTTAAATCCTTGATTAATTCGAGTTTCCGATGTTGTTTTAGGTGGTCTAAGGATTGGTACAAGTTTGAAGGATGTTATGGGATATGTCCGTAGGTTTGGTTGAGGTCCGGGGGGGCCTCGGGTGTGTTTCGGATGCTCAACAGGGCATTTTTGGAGTTGTAAAAGTTGCAGATTTCTGTTCAGGTCTGTTGCAGATTTTCCCTCTTTGCGATTGCAGCTGTCCCTACGCGATCGCATAGTATAAATTCGGAGGGTGATATTTTTGTTCTATGCGATCGCATTATCTGGTTCGCAATCGCGGAAGTCATCTTTTCCCTTCTCCGCGTTTGCAATTGTTCTCCCGCATTCGCATAGTAGACCGCGTTCGCATAGACCAATTTTGCAACCTTTAAAATTTACCCTTCGCGATCGCATTTAAATTCCTACGATCGCATTGAACAAATACCTGGGCAGTTATAAACATTCCAAAAATCCGAGGGTTAGCCATTTTTATCAAAACACAAACTTGGGAGCTCGGATTTGAGGGAGATTTCGAGGGTTTTTCAGGGACAACGATTGGGTAACGATTCTATACTCCTTTTTGCTTATAACCCACTAATCTAATCATGAATTCTTCCTTTAATTTCGGATTTTGAGTGAAAAACTGGTAAAACTCCCTAGACCAAATAATTAAGTTTTGAGTGGGTGTTTGACCTCCGATTTGAGAGATTTTTACATGGTTAGACTCGTGTGGGTGTGAGCATTCTGAAAATACAAATTTTACCCGATTCCGAAACGTGGGCTCGAGGGGCATTTTGGTCATTTTACATAATTTCGCGTATTAGCTTAGAATTAATTGTAGAATCAGCTTCTTGAAGTATTATTTACATTATGAAATGGAATTGAATAGATTTGAGCCATTTGGAGTCGGATACTCGTGGCAAGAACGTGGTTTCTAGTTGATTTTGGGCCGGTTCGAGGTAAGTGGCTTGTCTAACCTTGTGTGGGGGACCTTCCCCTTAGGATATGATGTTTGATAATTGAAATGCCTTGTACGTGAGGTGATGAGCGCGTACTTGAGCTGATTGCTGAAAATCCGGTTTTATTTTTTTGTATTTAAGCTGAGTTCCTTTCCTTACTGTTTATTCTACTTGCGACTTTAGCCTGTTGTTAGTTTAGAAAAGCATGTTTAGTTGACTTAATTGCCTTTTGCTTAAACTGCTTTAATTGCATTATGTGAAGCATGTTAGACTAGAATTAATTGTTTACTTGATACGTATTTAGCATTTAATTGAGTATCCTTGTGTTGCTTCTGTGTGTTTTAATTTGGGACTACGGGACGGCATCCCGGGAGATCCCCTGTTCGTATTTATGATTCTGGACTGAGTTGCGGGATACCAAGAGATCCCTGGCACGTATATTGAGGATACCAAGAGATCCTCGGGATACCAAGAGATCCCCATCATATATTGAGGATACCAAGAGATCCTCGGGATACCAAGAGATCCCTATCATACATTGAGGATACCAAGAGATCCTCGGGATACTAAGAGATCCCTAGCATACATTGAGGATACCAAGAGATCCTCGGGATACTAAGAGATCCCTGGCATATATTGAGGATACCAAGAGATCCTTGGGATATCAAGATATCCCTAGTGTGTATATATTGAGGATACCAAGAGATCCTCGGGATACCAAGAGATCCCCGATATATATTGAGGATACCAAGAGATCCTCGGGATACCAAGAGATCCCTAGTGTATATATATTGAGGATACCAAGAGATCCTCGGGATACCAAGAGATCCCTGATTATTATCCCTGTTGTGTGTGGTGTTACCTGGTGATTTGTCTTTATATTCTGTTTCCGTTATTGTACTCTTATTATCATGTATAGACTCTTAGTGTAGATTCTCAAATATATTGTTTATCTTAACCTGTCACTATTATTATTATTTACCTCAGTAGGGCCCTGACCTTCCTCATCACTACCCGACCGAGGTTAGGCTTGGCACTTCTTGAGTATTGCTGTGGTGTACTCATGCCTCTTCTGCGCATGTTTTTCATGTGCAGATCCAGGTACTTTCGCTCAGTCTTATCATCCTTGAGCGAGGCGCTTCTGTAGAGACTTCAAGGTATATCTGCCGCGTCCGCAGACCGTGGAGTCTCTTTCAATTCTTGCTGTTTAGTATTAGCCCTTCTGTATTTTCCGTTCTTGTTAGACACTTTGGAGTTAGAGCTGTGTAGTACTTCTTAGCTTGTGATTCATGGGTTTTCGGGTCTTGGATTTATGTGTTGGTCTTGAGCGTTAAACATGGTGTTTGCCGATCGGCACATTTACACACTGGTTAATTCTTATTTCTGTTTTAAATTGTTTTACTTCCGCAATTTTTTTGGTTTCTTTTTCCGCAATTTAGGCTTACCTAGTCGTAGAGACTAGGTGCCGTCACGATGGTTCACGGAGGGCGAATCAGGGTCGTGACACAATTTTGTATCAAAGCTCTAGGTTCATAGGAGTCATGGGTCACAAGCCGGTTTATTAGAGTCTCGCTGATCGGTACGGAGACGTCTGTACTTATCTACGAGAGGCTATGTAATTGTTAGGAAAATTACACTTCTTGATTTCCTCATCGTGCGACTTGATTCCTTGAGGCTTATGCCCTTGTTTTTCTTCCTGCTCAATTTTACGCGACGCGAACCGTTGTTATAAATCGAGAATTGATGAATTGTAATGGTACTACAGATGTGGTGCAGAATGTTTCTCCCGGTATAGTTGGGCGAGCTATTGTCGTCGCCTTGCGGAAGGATTTTTCTATCGTTTTGGCTCGATAGTTGTGCTTCTAAGAGCTGGGAGGCTATGCACAGGTTTCTATGATGCTCGCGATTGGTTATCACACAATATTGACTTGATGGTAGGAGACTTGCCTATGTGATGGGGTGGTGAATGAGTTGAAAGGAAATCTACTCAGTGCATGATTCAGAGATAGGATATTTCACTTTCGGCGGAGGAAGAGCAATTGGCCTATCAATGTCCAGATTTGGGGTGATGGAGTAACGAGACTTGGAAAATTCGAGCGTGGTGGAATTTTTATCTGCGATGTAGTGTCGTCGTCCTCGATTGTATGTGTTATGTTTGCTAGTGTTATGGTCTTCTGCAATTCGCCCTTGGGGTATGATATTGTGAAATAATATTGGATAAAAGACTATTGGATATCGCGGGGTGCGGTGGTTCAGGATTGAATCGGTGTTTCTAATGTGGATGGCTCGAGAAAGATGATCTCCGGAAAGGTTTAAAGTTAGTAGCGAATTGTGGGTTCAAGTGCCACGAAGATAGATTTTATTAAGGCAACAACTGAGCAGCAAAGGATGAGTAATGACATGTGGGGAGTGTCAGGCGGTGGTTAAAATTTCTAGAAGGCCAGGTATAAGAAGCAAAGGTCGAGTGGTCGATTAGAGGGGTGGGTTCCACCAAAGTGGGAGAGTGGTGGATTTGCATATCGGCTTTGTGCTAGGATGACTACGCACCTTAAGGAGAGTTTGGAACAACTTGGGAATTTTAGTGATTAATGAGTGGGGTCGACGGATGTAATTTGAAGTATGGGCTATTATGCGGCAGGAGATTTGATATAACGGAAAAGAGCTACTTGAAGTGAAGAAGGATACAACGTAACTTTGAATTGGAAGGATGTTGCCGCACATTTAATTGATGTCCACGAGGGGTGAATGGACTTGTGCAGCTAGAGAGTGAGCTTGGATTTAGGATTTATGCCTTGTATAG